>NC_074682.1:42159066-42366566 GCF_029448725.1 Salvelinus fontinalis
AGCACCACAACCAAACACACCTCCCCCCTCCTCCATGGGGAAGCTAGTGTGGCATCCTAATTAACCTAGCTGCTAAGGTGGCATGTTTCAATTAGACTAGCTGATTAATCTCTCCTGTTCCGTGTATATGCACTCTCAGCTCCTGGTAGCTAAACTCTGAAACACCCACATTCCCATGGGTGTAGTGTACCCCTGGTCTAGCATTGATTGGTTGAGTAACTAGGGAAATGCCCTTTGCTGTGATTTTAGGTGGATGGGTATGGTAGGAACTACTTTGTATTTGTCTGGTGTCCATGGTGATTTTACATTGGTAGTTCTGTGGGAGGTTGGGCTTGTGTTCAATGCTACAGAAAGAGTGAGTGTTTATGAAAGTGTACCTATAATAGATGGGGAGCAATCAATATCTATTTTGCTGTGCATTTGTATCTATGAACAAGAGTTGTTCATATTTGGAATAAAACATCTAGCAGTGGATTAGAGGCTGCAGACATTTACTGAAATATAACTACTCTTAGAAGAAACTGGGAAAACTGGGCCCTGGATTAGGATGCAAAGAGACTGAAGAGTATTCTACCCAGAACTCTAACTCTAATTCAGTAGCTGAGATGGAGACCCCAATGCCGGAGTTGAGAGATGAGGAGCCAGTGGGGATGGGTCTCGGTGTCAACGGGTATCCCTTCCAGAATGCCCTCTACATAATCTTTGTCCTGCTGGGTATTGTGGGTAACGCCACGGTGGTTGGCGTAATTAGTGAGAGCGTATTCAGAGACCCCAGTGGAGGACGTAACTCAGACATCATCCTGATAAACATGGCCCTCTCCAACCTTCTCCTTTCTCTGCTGAGGAACATCCTGCTGGTCATCTCTGACCTGGGGCTGGAGGTAAGGAGCTGGATGGGAATGTGACAAGAGTCGGGCACTGTGGTAGGGGGTGCCATGAAGAATGAGGGCTGTATGTGGGTGTTTGAGACAATGGGGAGGCAAGTATGGAAAGTGTGTGGTTTGGGCTCAAAGTAACAGGGTTGTAATTTGGAATTTGAGATATTGGATGGATTTGAGCTGGTCTTTAAGGAATGGTAGTTTAAAATGTAAGGGTTATGGAGGGTGGTGTGGCTGTAACTAGAGATATGCCATGTGAAAAGAAAGCAATCTGACAATATACCATGCCATACTTATAATAAGAGCATTGTTCAGGTCGGCACTATAGTGTACACACACATAAAACCTCACACTCAGCTCTCTCTCTAGCTGAACTCTTCCAGAGACGGGTGTCACGTCCTGATGGGGGTGTGGGTGTGGCTTCGCTCAGTCAACGTGTGGTCAACACTCTTCCTCAGTGCTTTCCACTTCCAGACACTGAGGCGCGTGGCCCCTCCCTCACGGACTGTTCACGGACCACGCAGACCCTCCAAGACCCTTCTGATTAGCCTGGGCCTCATCTGGTATCTCAACCTGATCTACGCTATACCTGCACACATCTACTCTACCAAGGGGAACAATAACAGCACAGAGGTAGGACCCTGATATAATAGAAGCACAGAGGTAGACAATAGGTGATGTGTATTTTCTAAGTTGTGGGAAACTATCTAAAAAACCTTCTCCGTCTTATCTCAAATCAAATCACATCAAATGTATTTATAAAGCTCTTCTTACATCAGCTGATATCTCAAAGTGCTGTACAGAAACTCAGCCTAAAACCCCAAACAGCAAGCAATGCAGGTGTAGAAGCACGGTGGCTAGGAAAAACTCCCTAGAAAGGCCAAAACCTAGGAAGAAACCTAGAGAGGAACCAGGCTCTGAGGGGTGGCCAGTCTTCTTCTGGCTGTGCCGGGTGGAGATTATAAGAGAACATGGCCAAGATGTTCAAGTGTTCATAAATTACCAGCATGGTCAAATAATAATAATCACAGTAGTTGTCTAGGGTGCAGCAAGTCAGCACCTCAGGAGTAAATGTCAGTTGGCTTTTCATAGATACAGTATCTCTACCGCTCCTGCAGTCTCTAGAGAGTTGAAAACAGCAGATTTGGGACAGGTAGCACGTCCGGTGAACAGGTCAGGGTTCCATAGCCACAGGCAGAACAGTTGAAACTGGAGCAGCAGCACAGCCAGGTGGACTGGGGACAGCAAGGAGTCATCATGCCAGGTAGTTATCTCCATGCCCATCTCCCCTCATTTCCTCTCCTCTGTCTCCTCTACCCTCTTCTCTCTTCCCCTCCAGACCCTGATTTTGGTCAGCAGCACCACACGCCCCCTGCTGGGCTGTGTGTGGAACTTCCCCTCCAGCTACGATACCCTGGCCTACACCACCACCTCCATGGTGATCCACGAGATCCTGCCTATCATCCTGATGACCATCACCAACCTGGGCTCACTCTACACACTCTACACCCACGGCAGGACCCGCAACCCAGCACACATGGCCCAGGACGCGCCCATCATCAAGAGGATACCGGCTGAGAGACGGGCTGCCAAGGTAAGCGAGACTGGAGGGGATTCAGAATGATGGCTTGTTGTGTGTGACCTGCCGCCTGCTTATTGTGGACGGAAATAAGTACAACACGTGATTTGGACCTGTAACATTGTTATTGTCATAAAAAATGAGAAATGTGAAAAAAAAAAGCTTTTGGATTACTAAGGTGTTTATGATCCTGGTGTTTTCAATAAACAGTGTTTTTATAGAGAATGTGTGTGTATCTTTTATGACCGTCGTGCTAAGAGAGGACGAAAAAAGGTAAATAGTTTCACAGTATTTTCTTTCCTTCCCTCTCTCGCCAGGTGATTCTAGCCCTCACCATCCTCTTCATTGTGTCTTGGGGAACTAGCATCATCTCTATCAACTACTTAAACTACAATAAAGGATCTTCAGACAGGTTTCTCCCGGTAATAGCTCGCTTTGCCAACAGCATCTTCATCGCCATTTCGCCCATCGTGCTGGCAGTGGGTCACCGGCGGCTGCGTGCTGTCGTTAAGTCCTTTCTTACTCACTGACAGGTCCCACACCCTGACACACACTGCAACTGACATTATGGGGAAGCCAGTGGAAAAATATTATACTTCCCTTCACATAGCCTAATAATAAAGTAGACGTACATGTTTGTTGACATTCCTCTAACCATTGGCAAAAATGATGAGGCCATCTGTGCTCTTTTAAGGTACTTACTACTTACTGAGCAGTATATTTTCCAGGTGTGTAGGAGTCAAAATAAGAATACTGGAAGAGATGGAGGATCGCACACTGTCGAAAAAAAACTAAACATCCAAAACCGAGGCTTGAATGTTTATTAAAATATCATGGTGCCCAAAAAATCAGAGTGCAAGAAAGTGCATAAATGAAAGTGAAAACAAAACACAAACGTTTCGGCCTCAGCTCAACATCAGTTTAACCATTGGCAACCATTTTGATCCTCTTGGGCAGACTGTTTTAACATGGCACTATGAGAGTCAAACCCATTCATTTATTATTTATCACAATTTCTAAGAATGTATTGATCACTGAGGAAGACCACTGTTTGTTTGTCAGTGAGACTACATGAACACAATTTATTTCTGGCAACCTGCCCTTTTGTGAGCGACAGAATGTTTTTGATGTATAGACTGTACGTGAGAGGGCACTCCTATCTATAGATAGTTGTTACATGTTCTGTCTTGTTTGCTCTTTAAAAAACAGTCAAATTAAAGGCCTTAATTTGTACCATCTCTCAACCTCTGAGACAGTTGATGCCAGAGGCTCATCTACATGAAGCTCATTGAGAGAGTGAACAGTCCAACAGGATCTGTCTTTGCATAATGTGAGAGCTTATCACAATATTTCAACACTCCAGATCTTAAACATTCCATTACTTTAAATGTACTTAGGTAATAATTGGATGGGTTATTACTTATAACAGGGTTTGTATATATATATATATATATATATATATGTCGACATTTAAACACAGAATGAGGGGAAGGCAAGCACTGGTTATTTAATTATTCCATACAAAGTCGTACTCATTTATTCATTCAGTTACATATTTTTTAAATATTTGCTGAAACTCTCTCCTCGACTTTGATTAACTCTCTACTACTGAATAATGAAAACAGTTTATTTTGCCTTCTTTCCTAGAAGGCCAGAATCGCGGAGTCGCCTCTTTACTGTTGACGTTGAGACTGGTGTTTCACGGGTACTATTTAATGAAGCTGCCAGTTGAGGACTTGTGAGGAGTCTGTTTCTCAAACTAGACACTCTAATGTACTTGTCCTCTTGTTCAGTTGTGCACCGGGGCCTCCCACTCCTCTTTCTATTCTGGTTAGAGACAGTTTGCGCTGTTCTGTGAAGGGAATAGTACACAGCGTTATACGAGATCTTCAGTTTCTTGGAAATTTCTCACATAGAATAGCCTTAATTTCTCAGAACAAAAATAGACTGATGAGTTTCAGAAGAAAGTTCTTTGTTTCTGGCCATTTTGAGCCTGTAATCGAACCCACAAATGCTGATGCTCCAGATACTCTACTAGTCTAAAGGTGACCAGTTTTATTGCTTCTTTAATCAGAGCAGTTTTCAGCTGTGCAAACACAATTGCAAAAGGGTTTTCTAATGATCAATTGGCCTTTTAAAATGATAAACTTGGATTAGCTAACACAACATGCCATTGGAACACAGGAATGATGGTTGCTGATAATGGGCCTCTGTACACCTATGTAGATATTCCATAAAAAAATCTGCCTTTTCCAGCTACAATAGTCATTTACAACATTAAAAATGTCTACACTGTATTTCTGTGTAAAGGGTGCGTGTCGGTGGCAGGGAAGTCAGGCGCATTAAAACGAACTTGGTGTAAACGGAGTCGTTTAATAAGTGCTCATAAAACCCCAAAAACCAAAATATACAAAAAAATGATATAATTGGGTACAAAACCCAACGACTTGCACATAACATACAATAAAACAATCTCCAACAAGGACATGAGGGGAAACAGAGGGTTAAATTCACAACATCTAATTGATGGGATTGGAACCAGGTGTGAAGGAAGACAAGAAAAAACCAATGGAAAATGAAAAATGGATCAGTGATGGCTAGAAGGTTGGTGACGTTGATCGCCGAACACCGCCCGAACAAGGAGAGGGACCGGCTTCGGCGGAAGTCGTGACATTCTGATCAATTTGATGTTATTTTAATGGACAAACAATGTGCTTTTCTTTCAAAAACAAGGACATTTCTAAGTGACCCCAAACTTTTGAACGGTAGTGTATTTATTTTCAGGGGTGGTTTCCGTTATTTTCAGGTTGTCCCCCTTAACAAGTTTCAACCCCTGGTTATGTTATGATCCACCTGTTTTTCCCCTGTCCAACGTCTCTCTCCCCGCTCATTGTTAGCTCCCATTGTTCAGAGGGGCAAATCATAGAGGACCATCATTAGACTAATTTACCCAGCATCCCCCAGGGGCTTCCAAGGGCTCTTATTAAAACTATCCCATCCATTGATGTGAGAAGGGTGCAATTTCGCAGCGCAATTTGGGGCGTTCCTTCATGTGGCCATTCCCGTATCTGCAGGAACTCCTCTTTATACTTCTATTGGTCAAAGAGATGCAGGAATGCCCACATGCTGTAACGCCCAGAATTTCAAACTGCAGTTGCACACTATTGACTGATGCTGCAGTATTATTTTAATTTTTCATCACTTTGGAAATGTAGTTTAAAGATGCACTATGTGTCACGATCGTGTGGGGGATTGACGGACCAAAACGCAGCAGTTGGAAAATAAGCCATCTTCTTTTATTTTAAAAGATGACAAAAATAAACACGAAACACTTTAACAAAACGAACAAAACAACAAAACGACCGTGAAGCTACAAACGTTGTGCACATACATACAGGCTACAAACGTTTTACATAGACAATTACCCACAACCAATGAGAGCCTATGGCTACCCTAAATAAGGCTCCCAATCAGAGACAACCGAAATCAGCTGTCTCTAATTGGGAACTCATTCAGGTAACCATAGACTCTCCTATATAACTAACCAACATAGACAACGCTAGACATCTACACTCAACACAAAACCATAATCTACACCCCATAACCCCTTTACCAAATAAACACCCAAAACCAACAAAACATAAACATTCCCCATGTCACACCCTGACCTAACTAAAATAATAAAGAAAACAAAGAATAATAAGGCCAGGGCGTGACATAACCCCCCCCTTGAGGCGCGAACTCCGGGCGCACCATACACAGTCTAGGGGAGGGTCTGGGTGGGCTCCCCTCCACGGTGGCGGCTCCGGCTCTGGTCGTAGTCCCCACGTCACCACAGTACCTAACCACCTCCTAGGCTTCCTCCAAACGACCCCCCTCCACATTAACCCCATTGCATTAAGGGGGAGTTCCGGACTAAGGGACAGCTCCGGACTAAGGACCAGTACCAGGGTAAGGGGCAGTACCAGGGTCAGGGGCAGTACCAGGGTCAGGGGCAGTACCAGGGTAAGGGGCAGCACCAGGGTAAGGGGCAGCACCAGGGTAAGGGGCAGCACCAGGGTAAGGGGCAGCTCCGGACTGAGGAATGGCAGCTCCGGACTGAGGAATGGCAGCTCTGGACTGAGGAATGGCAGCTCCGGACTGAGGGACTGCAGCTCCGGACTGAGGGACTGCAGCTCCGGACTGAGGGACTGCAGCTCCGGACTGAGGGACGGCCCATGGCTGGCTGACTGATCTGGCTGCTCATGGCTGGCTGACTGATCTGGCTGCTCATGGCTAGCTGACGGATCTGGCTGCTCATGGCTAGCTGACGGATCTGGCTGCTCATGGCTAGCTGACGGATCTGGCTGCTCATGGCTAGCTGACGGATCTGGCTGCTCATGGCTAGCTGACGGATCTGGCTGCTCATGGCTAGCTGACGGATCTGGCTGCTCATGGCTAGCTGACGGATCTGGCTGCTCATGGCTAGCTGACGGATCTGGCTGCTCATGGCTAGCTGACGGATCTGGCTGCTCATGGCTAGCTGACGGATCTGGCTGCTCATGGCTAGCTGACGGATCTGGCTGCTCATGGCTAGCTGACGGATCTGGCTGCTCATGGCTAGCTGACGGATCTGGCTGCTCATGGCTAGCTGACGGATCTGGCTGCTCATGGCTGGCTGACGGATCTGGCTGCTCATGGCTGGCTGACTGATCTGGCAGATCCTGTCTGGTTGGCGGCTCTGGCAGATCCTGTCTGGTTGGCGGCTCTGGCAGATCCTGTCTGGTTGGCGGCTCTGGCAGATCCTGTCTGGTTGGCGGCTCTGGCAGATCCTGTCTGACGGACGGCTCTAGCGGCTCCTGTCTGGCTGGCGGCTCTAGCGGCTCCTGTCTGGCGGACGGCTCAGTGGGCTCATGGCAGACGGGCGGCTTTGCAGGCTCATGGCAGACGGGCGGCTTTGCAGGCTCATTGCAGACGGATGGCTCAGATGGCGCTGGGGAGACGGATGGCTCAGATGGCGCTGGGGAGACGGATGGCTCAGATGGCGCTTGGCAGACGGGCAGTTCAGTCATTGCTGTGCAGACGGCAGACTCCTGCCGGCTGAGGCGCACTGTAGGCCTGGTGCGTGGTGCCGGGACTGGTGGCACCGGGCTGGGGACACGCATCTCAGGGCTAGTGCGGGGAGCAGGAACAGGGCATACTGGACCCTGGGAGCGCACATTAGGCCTAGTGCGTGGTGCCGGAACTGGTGGTACCGGGCTGGGGACACGCATCTCAGGGCTAGTGCGGGGAGCAGGAACAGGGCATACTGGACCCTGGGGACGCACATTAGGCCTAGTGCGTGGGGCCGGACCTGGTGGTACCGGACTGGGGACACGCATCTCAGGGCTAATGCGGGGAGCAGCAACAGGGCACACTGGACTCTCAAGGCGTACTATAGGCCTTGTGCGTGGTACCGGTACTGGTGGTACCGGGCTGAGGACCCGCACATCAGGGCGAGTACGGGGAGAAGGAACAGTGCGTACAGGACTCTGGAAACACACAGAGGGCTTGGTGCGTGTTGTAGGCACTGGTGGTAATGTGCTGGAGACACGCACCACAGGGCTAGTACGTGGAGGAACAACAGGGCTCTGGAAACACCCAGGAAGCTTGATGCGTGGTGTAGGCACTGGTGGTAATGGGCTGGAAACACGCACCTCAAAGCTAGTGCGGGGAGCAGGAACAGTGCGTAAAGGGCTCTGGGGACGCACCTTAGACCTAATGCTTGGTGCCGGAACTAGTGGTACAGGGCTGGGGACATACATCTCAGGATGAGTGAAAAAAGTAGGAACAGGACACACCGGGTTGTGAAGGTGTACTGGAAACCTGGTGTGTATAGCCGGCATCAACTCTTCCGGAACTTTAACACGAGTTTCAGGCTGAGTACGAGGAACTGACACAGGTGGCATCGGACAGCTAATATGCTCCTCAGGAAGAATGCATTGCATACTCTGCCAAACCAACAGCTCTCTCTCTTCACTCTCCTCCAATTTCGTCAACAACACTTCGAATGTCTCATAATCTCCCCTTCGTTCACTCTCCTCCAATCTGTCCAATAACTCCTCGACACACTCAGACTCACCCCTCAACTTCGCCGACTGCTCCAAGTGCCCCCCTCCAAATTTTTTTTTGTGCTGTCTCTTGGGCTTCCTCCCGTGTCGCCGTGCTGCCTCTATCTCTGCCTTGGGGCAGTGATATTCCCCTGGCTGTGACCAGGGTCCTCTCCCGTCTAGAATTTCCTCCCATCTCCAGAAATCCTGTGTAGGTAGGTCCTGTTGCCGCCTTCCATGCCGCTTGGTCCTATGGTGGGTAATTCTGTCACGATCGTGTGGGGGATTGACGGACCAAAACGCAGCAGTTGGAAAATAAGCCATCTTCTTTTATTTTAAAAGATGACAAAAATAAACACGAAACACTTTAACAAAACGAACAAAACAACAAAACGACCGTGAAGCTACAAACGTTGTGCACATACATACAGGCTACAAACGTTTTACATAGACAATTACCCACAACCAATGAGAGCCTATGGCTACCCTAAATAAGGCTCCCAATCAGAGACAACCGAAATCAGCTGTCTCTAATTGGGAACTCATTCAGGTAACCATAGACTCTCCTATATAACTAACCAACATAGACAACGCTAGACATCTACACTCAACACAAAACCATAATCTACACCCCATAACCCCTTTACCAAATAAACACCCAAAACCAACAAAACATAAACATTCCCCATGTCACACCCTGACCTAACTAAAATAATAAAGAAAACAAAGAATAATAAGGCCAGGGCGTGACACTATGCATGTACTACCGCCATTTCCTGGTTGCTAAAATTCGAATAGTTTGCCTAATAAAGATTTTTTTTAATGAGCATGGCCTTATTTAAATTACGGCATATTGGATGACTGTCATTCATATTCCATTCACCCAGTTCAATGTAACAGCGATAGGTTAAGGCTACATGATACTACTATTTTCTCCATATCCATCATGAGGTTGCTACAACGTAGGTGCACAAAGGTCGATATACATTTAGGCGACAGACAGTGACAAACGGAAAGACATTGACACATTCAATATACTGTCTTGCCTGCATCCAGCTGATCTATGGTGTAATCATTAGTCCAACAGTTGCAAACAAGAGTTTCCATTGGACAGATTCAGGTATGTTTATCCCCGTTTCGTTCCGTTTGCTTCCGTTTATGAAAAGTTTCAACAGAATTGGCCGAATGAATACACCCCTGATCACCCATAAACGCAGTTCACTTTCATAACAGCCATATTGTATTCCTTCTCACATCTATGCGCTCTCCTCCTATTATCTTTTTCCTTTGATTGTGGACTTCAATGCACAACTCATCAGCTGTATGTGAACAGGCAAAAAAAACTTTCTAAGCCAAACCATATCATAACCGCTACACACAGCCTACATCGTTGTCACCATATTAGCTAAAGTAATGTCATAGTCAGCATAGCTAGACGTTCTAACTAATGCGTTAGTAAACCTGCTACAATCAAATTGCATTAGTCACATGCGCCGAATACAACAGGTGTAGACCTTACAGTGAAATGCTTACTTACAAGCTCCTAACCAACAATGCAGTTTCAAAAAGTAATGGATAAGAATAAGGACATAAAAGTAACAAGTAACTAAAGAGCAGCAGTAAAATAACAATAGCGAGACTATATACAGGGGGGTACCGATACAGAGTCAACTAACCGGTGCCCCCGCACATTGAGGTAGTATGTACATGTATGTAGAGTTATTAAAGTGACTATACATAGATGACAACAGAGAGTAGCAGTGGTGTAAAGAGGGGGAGGGGGGCAATGCAAATAGTCTGGGTAGCCATTTGACTAGATGTTCAGGAGTCTTATGGCTTGGGGGTAGAAGCTGTTTAGAAGCCTCTTGGACCTAGACTTGGTGCTCCGGTACCGCTTGCCATGCGGTAGTAGAGAGAACAGTCTATGACTAGGGTGGCTGGGGTCTTTGACAATTTTTAGGGCCTTCCTCTGACACCGCCTGGTATAGAGGTCCTAGATGGCAGGAAGCTTGGCCCCAGTGATGTAGTGGGTCGTTCGCACTACCTTCTGTAGTGTCTTGCGGTCAGAGGCCGAGCAGTTGTCATATTTTTATATTTATTTAACTAGGCAAGTCAGTTAAGAACAAATTCTTCTTTACAATGATGGCCTAGGAACAGTGGGTTAACTGCCTTGTTCAGGAGCAGAACAACTGATTTTTACCTTGTCAGCTCGGGGATTCGATATAACAACCTTTCGGTTACTGGCCCAATGCTCTACCCACTAGGCTACCTGCCGTCCCAAGGATTCTCTTGATGGTGCAGCTGTAAAACCTTTTTAGGATCTCAGGACCCATGCCAAATCTTTTCAGTCTCCTGAGGGGGAATAGGTTTTGTCGTGCCCTCTTCACAACTGTCTTGGTGTGCTTGGACCATTCTAGTTTGTTGGTGATATGGACACCAAGGAACTTGAAGCTCTCAACCTGCTCCACTACAGCCCCATCGATGAGAATGGGGGCGTGCTCGGTTCATTTTTTTTCTGTAGTCCACAGTCATCTACTTTGTCTTCATCATGTTGAGGGAGAAGTTGTTGTCCTGACACCACACGGCCAGGTCTCTGACCTCTCCCTATAGGCTGTCTCGTCGTTGTCGGTGACTGTTGTGTCATCGGCAAATTTTATGATAATGTTGGAGTCGTGCCTGGCTGTGCAGTCATGATTGAACAGGGAGTACAGGAGGGGACTGAGCATGCACAACTGAGGGGCCCTGTGTTGAGGATCAGCGTGGCGGATGTGTTGTTACCTACCATTACCACCTGGGGGCAGCCCGCCAGGAAGCCCAGGATCCAATTGCAGAGGGAGGTGTTTAGTCCCAGGGTCCTTAGCTTACTGATGAGCTTTGAGGGCACTATGGTGTTGAATGCTGAGCTGTAGTCAATGAATAGCATTCTCACATAAGTATTCCTTTTGTCCAGGTGGGAAAGGGCAGTGTGGAGTGCAATAGAGATTGCATCATCTGTGGATCTGTTGGGGCGGTATGCAAATTGGAGGGGGTCTAGGGTTTCTGGGATTATGGTGTTGATGTGAGCCATGACCAGACTTTCAAAGCACTTCATGGCTACAGACGTGAGTGCTACAGGTCGGCAGTCATTTAGGCAGGTTACGTTAGTGTTCTTGGGCACAGGCACTATGGTGGTCTGCTTAAAACATGTTGGTATTACAGACTCGGACAGGAAGAGGTAAAAAATGTCAGTGAAGACACTTTCCAGTTGGTCAGCGCATGCTCGAGGTACACGTCCTGGTAATCTGTCTGGCCCTGTGGCCTTGTGAATGTTGACCTGTTTAAAGGTCTTACTCACATTGACCGTGGAGAGCGTGATCACACAGTCGTCTGGAACAGCTGGTGCTCTCATGCATGTTTCAGTGTTATTTGCCTCGAAGTGAGCATAGAAGTAGTTTAGCTCGTCTCGTAGGCTCGTGCCACTGGGCAGCTCTCGGGTGTGCTCAGGCAGCAACGTTACAGTGTACAGTCAGTAAGCAATTTAGCACTTACACCGGCAGCCTCCGGTGGTAATGAATTTGTAAAACCAAAAGCTTACCTTGACTTGGAAGAGTTCCAGTGTTGTGTTGGATATTCAAAGCCGCCTAGCTAACATAGCATCCCTCTGTTTGAGCAGGTTGTCTGAGTAGGCTAAACTGGGTAGCTGCATTTGCTAGCTAAGTAAGTGAAACTGAAATCTCTCTCTCTCTTGCTTTTCCTTCATTTTTTAAGAAATTAATTTGTTCAAAACTATTTAGCTATTGTCTTTCTCTTTGAGTCAACTACTCACCACATTGTATGCACTGCAGTGCTAGCTAGCTGTAGATTATGCTTTCCGATTCATTCTCTGATCCTTTGATTGGGTGGACAACATGTCAGTTCATGTTACAAGAGCTTTGATAGGTTGGAGGAAGTTGTCATAATTACTGTGTAAGTCTATGGAAAGGGGGTGAGAACCATGAGCCTCCTAGGTTTTTCTATTGAAGTCAATGTACCCAGAGGAGGATGGTAGCTAGCTGTCCTCCGGCTACACAACGATGCTACCCTACAGAGTGCTGTTGAGACTACTGTAGATCTTCATGGCAAAAAAGTGTGTTTTAATAAATGAGTTGGTGACTTGAATACATGTAGTATAGTTTAACAAAAAAGTATAACTTTTTTTATGTTTTATTCACTGGGGAGGATGATCCTCCCCTTCCTCTTCTGAGGAGTCTCCACTGGTAGAGAATCATTGTACCATCTAAACCGTTGTGAAATATATTTTTCATAACCAAAAATATTGTATTTTCAGCTGTTTGACCTGGTGTACAAAACCAAGAGTAAAAGACTCTATAATGAAGCTATGGGACACATTTGTCAACAATCCTTTTAACCATCACTTTATCAAACTTCTCTAAACGGATAACTACTGAAATAGTGCCTAGTTTACATATACAGTTTGAGAACTGCTGAACTCGGTACATGTCTATGTTTTTGCATCATAAATTTGTCAATTGACATTTATTAAGGTTGGAAGTAAACCAAATCACATACATGTATGGATGTGGCTGTAAATACTACATCATCCTCACTTGAGTAAAAGTAAAGTTACCTTAATAGAAACTTAAAAGTAACAGTCATCCAGTAAAATACTACTTGTCTAAAAGTATTTGGTTTAAAATATACTTAAGTATAAAAAGTAAATGTAACTGTTAAAATATACAGTACCAGTCAAAAGTTTGGACACACCTACTCATTCAAGGGTTTTTCTTAATTTTTACTATTTTCTACATTGAAAAATATGAAATAACGCATATGGAATCATGTAGTAACCAGAAAAGTGTTAAACAAATCAAAATATATTTTAGATTTTAGATTCTTCAAAGTAGTGTCATGACGTTGGCCTGGGGGTAGGTTTATGACAGTCATAAATAGCTCTTTCCCCCTCCCCCGTTCCTCTTCCCTACTGATGTGACATTAGAAAGCCCCTTTGGTTAACATAGAGATTCTGGGAACATCAGAAGTTGGGGGGAAATGAACTATATTCTGGTAATCCGACCAACTGAACATATGCGGTGGTACTTAAGGTATATTATGTCAGTTCGGTTGCCCTCTGAAACATTCTCGTCAATGATAGAATGACAAACTCTACTGTGGAAAGTCTAAACATCAGAGGTATCTGATTCACATGGAATTGTTGTTTAATTGAAATGCTTGAATATGAAATTATTTGTGAAGAGATGAAATGTAATTTTAGCTTCCAAATGAGAGATTTGGGTTTTCATACGTTTGGGCCTCTGCTCAACCAGTGGCCCGCCCCTGTGAAGAGACATGGGTAATAAACTTTTCAGACACACCCCTCTCCCTCCACTATATAAAGCCATTGACAAAAATCTAAAACTTTCTGTTCCGGGTACATTAGGATGACGATCCTATGTCAGAATGGTTCAGATAATAACTACAGAACGAAGCCAACATCAGCATGAACTTTGGTTGTGAATGGTATGAACTTTGAACTCGTATTCACTACAGAAGTGATACCTCCTAGCCGTTGAGTTAGCAACAGCTGCTACAAACGCAGGTTAGGAAGGACAGTCAGAGTATCCCGTCTACTACACAACGACGTTACTACGACAGTGACCACCAGAGACATTCTTCAAAGGAAGAGGACTTGGTTTGGCAACCCGGTCTTCCATCTACCACCAACCTACTGAAGCGCAGCTCAGAGTAAATATTTATTGCATTTTCCTTTTCCAAATGGGCGGTAATTTAGAATGCATAAGATACTGTATTTACGATAGCACAGCTTCGCCTCTGTTCCAGTCTCCCGCTCTTTCACTAAAACACAGCCCCCTTTCCTTTGTGTAACAAGCTGTCATATCTATTCTGCCCGCTAGGGACGTTTTCCTTTATGACGGCAATTTGTAATCAAGTTATGATTTAATTGTGTACGTGTGATTCTGTGTGATTAGTTAGGTATTTAGTAAATAAATAAATAAACCCAATTTTGTATTGCTGATTCAACTTGTTAGCCAGGATTCTTGCAGATAACCAAGGATTTACAACTTTCAGATGAGACTGAATAAGATGACGATTAAGGTTGACTGCTATGGATGTAAAATATTACTAAATCTTTAAGAGTTTATTCGGCAGCTCTATAAATATTATTTTGTGGTGTCCCTCTCTAGTTAATTACATTTACATGATTAGTTCAATCAGGTAATATTAATTACGGAGAAAATATTTTATAGAATAGTATGTCATAGCAATTAATCTGGCATAGCCAAAGACACGACAGTAGCCACCCTTTGCCTTGATGACAGCTTTGCATTCGTTCAACCAGCTTCACGAGGAATGCTTTTCCAACAGTCTTGAAGGAGTACCCACATATACTGAGCACTTGTTGGCTGCTTTTCCTTCACTCTGCGGTCCAACTCATCCCAAACCATCTCAATTGGGTTGAGGTCGGGTGATTGTGGAGGCCAGGTCATCTGATGCAGCACTCCATCACTCTCCTTCTTGGTCACATAGCCCTTACACAGCTTGGAGGTGTGTTGGGTCATTGTCCTGTTGAAAAACAAATGATGTCCCACTAAGCACAAACCAGATGGGATGGTGTATCGGTGCAGAATACTGTGGTAGCCATGCTGTTTAAGTGTGCCTTGAATTCTAAATAAATCACAGACAGTGTCACCAGCAAAGCACCATCACATGTCCTCCATGTTGGAACCACACATACAGAGATTATCAGTTCATCTACTCTGCGTCTCACAAAGACACGGCGGTTGGAAAAATCTAAAATGGTCTAATGTCCATTGCTTATGTTTCTTGGCCCAAGCAAGTCTCTTATTATTGGTTGCCTTTAGTGATTTCTTTGCAGCAATTCAACCATGAAGGCCTGATTCACGCAGTCCCCATTTATTTGGGTTGCAATTTCTGAGGCTGGTAACTCTAATGAACTTAACTTCTGCAGCAGAGGTGACTGTCTTCCTTTCCTGTGGCATCATAGCGCTTGATGGTTTTTGCGACTGCACTTGACACTTTTCGGGAATTGACTGACCTTCACCTTAAAGTAATGGTCTGTCTTTTCTGTTTGCCTATTTGAGCTGTTCTTGTCATAATATGGACTTGGACTTTTACCAAATAGGGCTATTTTCTCTATACCAACCCTATCTTGTCACAACACAACTGATTAGCTCAAACTCAGTAAACTTGTCTGGTACTGTACTTAAGTATCAAAAGTAAAAGTATAAATAATTTCAAATTACTTATATATTTTTTTTATTTACGATAGCCAGGGGCACGCTCCAACATAATTTACAAATGAAGCATTTGTGTTTAATGAGTCTGCCAGATCAGAGGCAGTAGGGATGACCAGAGATGTCCTCTTTATTAGTGTGAGAATTGGACCATTTTCCTGTCCTATTAAGCATTAAAAATGTAACGAGTACTTTGGGTGGAGTAAAAAGTACATCATTTTCTTAAAGAATGTAGAAAAGTAAAAGTAGTAAAATACAGATACCCCAATACACTACTTAAGTAAAAATACTTTAAAGTACTTTACACCACATTCTCAATCAGCCGATGTTCTTCAATACACCATGGCAAAGTGGAAAGAGTCATTTGCTACCATTTGAAATTATGGTGTAGTGTGCAATCCACTGCTATAATATTTTGGTTTTAAATTACAGTATATTTCACACATCTGAATTTCATTGATACACTGTAAACTGAGGATTTTAGCTGATGATACTCTATATACACTATATAGAAATATTGATCTTGTTGCATGGGACAGAAATGGATTTATATACCCGGCTACACCAATACCTTTTTAATATAGGCTTCTGCTTTACAATACATGCCATAATAAAACATATTTCTGATGATTTCTTCTATATATGTACTGTATAAGGATACTGTAACTGTGCATGACATTCTCGACATGCTCCAAACTTTATATTGGACACTAACAAATGATTATAGAAATTGGTTTGCAGTAAACTTTAAAGATTGTACATACTGGTATACTGATAAATATTGTATTGGAAATGGTTTTTACCCTCTATTATTGTCAGAAGGTGAGTGTAGCTGGTGCATGTCAGGCGCAGGAGAGCAAAATGAGTGAGCAACGTACTTTACTCAAAATAAAGGCACAAGGTAAACAAATACACTTGACCAAAATACCAACGGTAAATATTACGCACGGGTGAACACAGCACCCGTCGGAAAACCAGCCATCATAACCGAACTGATCATAGAAATAATCACGCACAACAAACATGGGGGAAACAGAGGGTTAAATACATGAAAATGTAATAGGATAATGAAAACCAGGTGTGTAGAAAATAAAGACAAAACCAATGGAAAATGAAAGATGGATCAGCGATGGCTAGAAGACAGGTGACGTCGATCGCCGAACGCCGCCCGTACAGGGAGAGGGACCGACCTCGGAGGAAGTCGTGACAATTATTCCTTCTATTCAGTGCTTCAAAAAGATCGGATTTGAAAAATGTTCACGAAAAACTTAGATTTTCCATGAATGACCATGAGCAAAAGATGTGTTCAACTCCAATGTATGCTCAATCAAGTGTTATCAGTTTTGACTTTTGTTTTAAGAGTTGTGAAGAATTTGTCAAAGTGATTGCAAAAAACTGTACTCATTAATCACACTGTTCATGTCCTCTCCCTTGGCATTTCAAGCTTACTGGCTTGCCTATTTTTTTTTACTTTTTGGAATGGACATATAATCAAATTAAATATCTTCACAGATATATGGCTTATCGTGACCAACTGCCAGTATGTGTTGTGTTAGGTTTTACACTGTGAGTTTTATTATCTATATGATAATCATGCTATTTATCACTAAAGCAAACAGTGTATTTAGATTGTTCTCCAGTTATTCATGATCTGTTATATTTCACCATGATCATTCCAAAGATGATACTATTTGAACCCTTTAATGATTTCTTCTTGTAAAACATGTTGAAAAAAATATTTTACCTTAAATTCCTAATACTAACAACTCAACTTGATGTTTATTTAGGAAATAACAGACCTCTACCAGGTGGCTGAGAAGTCAATAGAAGGTCATACCAGCAATGCCATATTAGAATGGCAATTTACATAGCATTTCTACTAATTTCAACAATTTCAAAAATGACTTCAGGTATAATTCAAAGGCTGGTATAGGTAGGTAAGCATTGTTAAATAAGGACTGATGTAAAATTATAATAAATTATGGTAATTTTGTATGTCCAAAGATTAGTATTCTATTACATTGAAATTAATGTGTTTTCAGGTGATGTATAGTGCAATATCACTCCAAATGTTCTTACATTTCAAATGATCCAGGTTCTTCCAATCTTTCCCACATGTTCAGACTACATTTTGAAATAAATGAAAGGTCCGTTTTTTTATTACTATTATAGACATTATTTTTTAGGCCAGGGTTTCCAAACTGATGCAGGAGGGCTGGGGTAGTTAACCAATGAAGTTAAGTGAAGATTATGTTCATATCCACTGTCAACCCATGCTCTACCAGCCGGTTGAGAATAGGGTTAAAGGATTAAAGAGTTTCTAAATAGATTGTATAACTAACCAGAAATGAATGTTTCAGAAATGTTTGAGTGTGTGCAAAAGAAACCTAAGATCTGTTCAAGTTCTCTATTGTTGAACTACCCGAATGTTGTATAATGTTGTAGAACTATTATCAATTATTACCACTTGAGGTCGCTGTAGGTATGGAAATAGCATCACATAGCCCTAGGTTACAGCTTTTAATTATAGCCCACCACTGACAATATCCAGATATTCTGACAGACACATAAACACACAAAGAGCAAACACACAAGCGCAAACACTTTCTCACTACAACCATACAGCCAGACAGCAGGCCAAGACTGGGTCAAATGTGATTGGAAAGATAACCACCCAGACACATAAATTGTCTTCTCAATAGCCAAAATGGATCTTACATTGATTGCTGTTAACGATGAACGATTCCAATAAGTGGTGACCTATTTGGCGGTCGGTGCCGTTTATGAGAGAGGACGTAAAAAACTGTATTAGCATGGCCATATTTCTATTACGGCATATTGGATGACTGTCATTCATATTCCATTCACCCAGCTCAATGTAACATCAATAGGTTTAGACTACTTCACGATACACCAATTTCCCCTGTACCCATCATGAGGTTGCTACAACCTAGTCTATGAATGAAAGTTTACAACGTAGGTGCACAGGCCAAGAGTAATTTGAGTAATCAAGGTGACAGACAATGACACATTCAATACCACCTTTCACAATCTTGCCTGCATCTAGCTGATCGAGGGTGGAATCATTAGTCCAACAGTTGAAAACGAGAGTTTCTATTACACAAACGCAGGTATGTTTATCCCAGTTTCGTTGAGTTTGCTTCCGTTTAAGAAAGGTTTTTCAACCGAATGGGCAGAATTAATACACGCCTAACCACACGCGAACAGTTTATTTTCATAGCAGCTAGATCGTTGCAGTGGCGTGCCGTGGGCCTGGGGCCTGGGCCTTCAGTAAGGTCCTACACAGTCCCACCCGAATGAATCCACCTCTTATTACCATCATTATGATGCCATGGCTTTAGACACTATACATTTAGACAGAAACTGTAGGAGTAATTGATACATATGTAGTTAGATATCACACTATTAAAACAATAGACAGGTGTACACTAGAAAATAGGAGAAGAAGGCAGACGTGAGTGCATTTGCCATTCGGATAAATATAGGAAACCAAAGATTAGCAGATGGCCAATGTCATACGTGCTTTAAAGTGCATGTATGGAAAAAGCAGGACACCATTATGAAGATAAAATTGACAGGAACAGCCATAAGTGCTTAGGGTAAAAGGCCATAAGTGCTTAGGGCAAGATAGACATATATTAATTTTAGGGGACAAGGGGGTCCTGCCCCCATTATAATCTAATCAAGAGCGGATACAGGCGTTATTGGGCGTAGACAAGCAGGAAGCCTGAAATGAAGGATAATGGTGGCAGATGACCATAGGAGAAGTAATTTAATTAATGTATGTAATGATCTCATGTGTGTGGATGTGTATAAAGAGCGAACCAGTGCTCTGGGAAGGGGTGGGATCCGCGGATCGTTCCGGCTTGTGATACATGGTATTAAAAGTCTATTTTGATTTCACAAAGTTCTTAAGAGTGTTATATTTCTGAGACGATTTTCCACGACATATTTGGCGAGCTTGCCAGGAGGGACAGGGACTGAGATATGGCGATCAGGGCTGGAGATAGTTTCTTTGGACAATCTTGCAAACACTATGGCCACAACTATAAAAGGTAAGCTTGTTCTTACATAGTTGAAATGTTTGTATGGATTGCTTCAGAGATCCTGTCTCAGCGAGAGGGGCGCCATGTAAGTCTCTCTTTCAAATTTCCTAAAAAGAAACCAGTAAAAACGAAAGAACTTTTGAATTCAAATAAATTTGCATGTATGTGTAATTTGGGGAATTGTATTAAATATAAATGCATGCGCATGTATAGAGAATGAGTGAATAGGCGATGTGAACTTTGCTTGTGTTAGGTGTTTAGTGGAGCATGCGCTCGTTCTAATTAGACCGTTCGAATGTGTAGCTTAAATGATGTGCTTGTTTGCGCCATCTGGCTGAGATGGCTGGCTATAATGTCGGACAGCTCATACGGTAAAAACAGATAATGTAGGTAGAAAATCCTGTGATACCTCTTCAATAAAATTAGTAGAAGGAATGCTTGGACAGGTTACTTATGAATAATGGCTCTAAAGATAACAGAGAACTGCATAAATAAGTAGTTAGAAAGCCACCGCTCTTTAAAAAAGGAACATTTTTAAAGAGGTCTGATTGGGTGGATATTTAGTAAATAAATACTTCATGGATACCGCCCCAGAACGGGGGACTGAACGGATGAATATTTAGAAGGCAGGAAAAACGTTAGCCCGATTGTGCGGCGTTCAACTGCAAAAGTAGCTTATAAATATTAGGTTGTAGAAAAAACGTTTGCCTGATTGTGCGGCGTTCAACTGCAAAAGTAGTTTATACGGTCAAAACATAAATCAGTAGTTAAATAAATATTTCATGGTTAACGCTCTGAAAGGAGGACTGTACGGATGAATATTTAGAACGTTTGCCCGATTGTGCGGCGTTCAAATGCAAAAGAAATCCTGCGAATAAAAAACCGCTCTGTCTAGCTAACAGGGTTTTGTAATTCAGTAGGTCACGCCATAATACTACTCTAATAAAAGAAGAAAATATCAGTATTGGGGGGTTGGGTAGGATATGAAGACAAGCTGATCCGATTAGACAGTAGTCTCTCGTCATATCGTAGAAATCCTATTAGCCTAGGCTTATGTTGAACAAAGGGATTAAGTCAATAAAGAAAGAACTGAGTTGTTTTGAGGTAAAAACAAAGGGATTGAATGAACGGATGAAACATAAAAGGATGAATGATAATGTTGTAAGAAATGAGTAGATCTGTGTAGAGATAGAACATTAGGAAGAAAGAAAGGACAGGTTGGGTTGTGTGTGTGTGTCTGTGACCAACTGCTGGTAGGAAGAGGCATGCGCAAGCCTCTCTGACAGTTAACTGAGTGTAATTTGAAAAGGAGAGTGCAGTTAACTGCTATTAGGCAGATGGAATGAAATTAAGGAACATCGAAGTAAAATAAGTTATAATCAAGGATAAAAACACTGATGTGATAAAGTAATAAGCGACCATAGTAGAATACTAAAAAAAGGTGTTAAAATAAATAACCATAAAGATAATAAAAGAGGATTAAACCAAATAGTGTGTAACAAGACAGAAAGTAGAATCGTCGATAAATTGAAATTGTACTATAAAGTTAAAAACGAATCTAGGTTAGTTAAGATAAATAGTGATAAATAGTGAAATTCAGGACAGATTAAGGATTCACGAACGGTGTAACAAAGGAAGAGGAAAAAAGAGGCCGTCGATCACTCTGTACCCACAGAGACTGCGGTCTAAAAATAGCCTGAAGGACAGAGACCAGAATATGAGAGGTTTGTTTCACTAAAACCGTGAATCGGGAATTAAACAGTAAAATGGGATAAAAGACAATGAAATAATAAGGATATAGAGAAGAGGTAAGAAAGTATAGACAAAATAAATTTAATAAAGGTAAAAGTAAGACGTTAGATAGAGATCTTAACGGAGCGGGCAGTGGACTGGTGTGACTCAGTTGGTAGAGCATGGTACTTGCAACGCCAGGGTTGAGGGTTAAATTCCCACGGGGGACCAGGATGAATATGTATGAACTTTCCAATTTGTAAGTCGCTCTGGATAAGAGCATTTGCTAAATGACTTAAATGTAATGTAAATGTAATCATAAAATTGATTAGAATTATAAAATGAATAAATAATGATATCTGTAAAGGTAAAAACACAGTGATATTTGAAGTATTGTACTAGAATAAGACATTAAGTCATCTGTAGTATTCAGAAATAATGTCTGTACTATATAGAGCTTGGTTTGAGAAGAGAAATTAAGTGATGTGACAAATGCATTTTTAATTGGAAAGGGGATTCGCTCTACCTTGGAAAAATAGTAAATAAAAGGTGTATAATACATGGGAGTATTTAGGAAAAAAATACAATAATTAGTGGCATGACAACAAAATGACTGTTTCCATAGAATAGGGAGAGAAGGACACTATTACCTGATGAACAGGATAAATAGAACAAGGGAATTAAACAGTCACATGGGACCAAAATGTGAAGCTCGATTTGCAGGCGTTCTGATGTCAACATTCTATCATCAGAAAATACATTGCGATGGGGGTGTGTGTGTGTGGTTCCTCTAATCCTCGCAGACGTGCGGGTGATTGGCAGAACTATTGACAAGATCTAAGAACCAATAAGAAAATAGCTCTCTGTTCTGGATATAGGTATATCGGGTATGGGAAAATTAGTGTAATGTGACATTAGAACTTAGTGCGGTAGCAGGAAATGCCGCTATACAAGAGTTTATATCCTTGTCAAAATAACAGACAACTAATTGGTTTGAGGTTAGTGAGAATGGAATTTTTACTTGGCGGTGTGTAGTCTCTGAGGGAACAATGAGTGTTTCATAGAGATTGCAGTTTATATGTGGTCAAGAAGAAGTATTAGATCACGTTTGACTTGACATCTAGTAGAGTAACGACGGAATTTTAATTGTTAGACATTCTATACCACAATTCTCTGGAACTGTTAAAGACGCTTTAGAATAAAATCTATGGATAAGTAAAATTATTGGTTTGCTGACTAAAAAGTAACATTGTGAATATTAACGATATGTACACTTTCTTTTCCAGAAAGAATAAGGAGAAAAAAAAGGGTTTTTTAATCTTCTCTGGTCAACAATGTCATTGGAGACTGCATTACTGTGGAAAGCAGTTAAAGTCAGACGCTTTAAAAATAAAAATATCTGGATAAGGCTAAAACATGGAGTTCTGGATGAGTGAGTTCAGTCCCTTTGCTATTATTGGCTTATGATTCTTTTGTGAGTACACCATGTACTGGGAATGAATATGCATTAGTAGATATATTGGAAGGGTTTTTTCCAATTCAGTTTCAAATTGGGTATGCAAAAGGATGAACATGTTTTTGAAAAATGTATTTAAGTTGCTCCTAAAGAAAGGGGGAGTGGAAACATATTAATGGTGTCAAAATGCCCTGAATCCTAGGAATTTCCTGTGAAAGACTGATCACCTTTTACTAGAAATTGTTGGAACAGGTGGGATTTACTTATAAAATGTTTAAGACACCAGACTCTATTCAAACTGTATAATTACTTTGAAAATCTATTATGTCTCTGGGAAAATTATGAAGAGTTGTACCCTTAAATTGAATAAGTTATTCGAATAGGTTTATTTTAATTTTAATTTTTGATATAACATGGGTTCATAGGTAAAACTATCAGTTCCTTGGGGTTATGGTCTTTGGGTAAATACACAAATGTGTTTTGTTCATTATGCATATAAAAAGTGTTGAAAGTTATTCCAACGGGTTTATTGGAGTGTGGGTTTGTGAGGGTTTTTGTTGATAAATACATCATCTGTAATTCATCTGAGAGAACACTGGTGAAATAAGGGAGTTATCATAAGAAGGTGACGTCAGAATGCTTTAAGGCATGGGAGAGAATATCACCACAAGTGGGTGTGGAGATCAAACCCACCCTAACCGACTGAACAGTGAGGGACGACTGTGTCTGATGACCTGTGAACTGTATCTAAAAAAAGACATGCTGAAATGACATTATATTTGTTGGGAGAATAATGACTTAAAGTTATTGGGGTACTGACTTTTTATTATCAGGCCACAAATGAGAGAAAAACTGAGACAACGGGGCTATTGGAAAATAGATAATACTGGTATTTAAAGTGTTTAGTATAAATGTTCATTATTAAAGGGATGTTGTGTATTGAATAGATAAGGTCAAATTTGAGTTAAAGTAAACACTAAGGACTGTTATCCTGAATATTGGGTTGGAAAATGTATTTAAGAAATAACTGTTTAGTTATTTAGATATAGAACTGTTTAAATTTAATAGGCCTAGGGAAGCTCTGGAAACTAATCCTGAGACAAGGTGGTTGACAAAACTTACAGAATATTAGATTAAAGTTTTTTATTTTTTATTTTTTTTTGTTTTATAATGTCATTGGAATTGGAATGATAAAATCTAATGTTTAATTGAATAAAAAGATAGTATGTTGTGCGATGATACCCAAGAATGAAGAAGAAAGAGACCAATAATAACAGGGGCATAGAATGAAACAGATGGACGTTTTCTCCAGGTTTAATTACATTACGAATAGTGGAAATTTATTGCAAATGTGTAATTATTATAAAACAATTTCTCTTTTTCTCGTTTGGTCAATTTATTTTTGTTTTGAGGAACATAAGGTTGTGTATATGTTCCTGAGGAGGGACTGATTGATATAAATGATATATAAATTGACTTAAGGATGTATTAAACAATGGCTGTTATGGGTTAGGGGACTCATAAATGAAGGTAATGGTAGTGAAGGGGTGTTATTTGTAGAAACTATGTATAATAATAGAGATAATTCACAGAAAAGGAAAGACAGCTGACTGTGTAAAATATAGGGAAAATTCTAAAGTAAATAGAACAATTCACATATCTAAAGATATGGTAAAAATAATAAGTGGTGGCATTTTGAACACTAGAGCAAAAGTTTAAGAAACTTATTACTTAGGTTTGATAGGATTGGATATTAATCCAACTGGAAGACATTTGACTGATTACATGTTATTGTACAGCAGTTGATGTAGGGAACATCATTTGACTATCATTGAATATTTCTGTGACAGGAGGCCAGGTATTTGAGGCAGAATGGATACATAGGGCTGTTATTAAAAATTAAGATTTAGTGATCTTGCTAATGTTGTCAGGAAATAACCCATGTGTTAGTGTGTATGTCCTCAGGAAAAAACAGCCAGAAATGGAAGGGCTTGGGCTGCATTCTGGAGACTGAGTGTACATCAAGATACACCAGGCTGGTGGTATATTTCTTACAACACTGCAGTGGTAAAGTTCTTCATGTCTCTCTTTGGTGGGTGCATAAGTCTCACGAGAAGTAAGGTCCAGCTGAATAATGGGTGAGCTTGAAAACACCATGACAGAGGATGTGGAATCAGAGAGAGAAAGAGAGAGAGACTAGATTCCACTATAGACATACTGGGTTGAGTTTGGAGGCTACTTGTTTTATTTTTAATACATCATGTGAAAGAGAATGGATGATAGGATATTATACTCTAAACAAACATGTTAAAGGGATTGATATGAAAGCATATACAGTGTTGAATTAATTCAAGAAGAGAGAATGTTAATTGTAGGTTATGCACATGATTATCAGTTGAAATGGAGTAGATGGGAAACTAAGTAAAAATGACATGATTTGGGAACACCTCTCAGAACCTGGGGCCGAAAGGGGAAGACTGGGTGGAAGCATGAGGAAGCTTTTTAGGGCTTTTATTTTTGTGGAGTCCAGCAGAAAAGTATCCTGGAGGCATAGAGTCAGGTAAAGAGAGAGTGGGAATTGTCATGGTCTCAGATTTCAGTTTGCATGAATATATTTATGCATAACACATAACATTGTCAATGCTGTTATGTTTTGTCTGTTGTTTTCCAAGTCTTATGTTTAGGAAACCAGAAGGAGAGGGGTTCGCCAGCTTCAGTTGGAATGTCTGTTTGTTGTGTGATGAGTGATGGAAGTAAGAGGATGTATGGTGCAATCATAGAACAGAGGCCATAAGTCTCTAAGTATGAATGCTTCACAGAAAGTAGGCAGAAACCTGAACCAGGATGAGAGGTTCTGCGTCTGATGATCCAAGGGGACCAGAAGGACCTCTCCCAGTGATACCAGGAGATCTAGTCCACGTTCGAGGGTTCCGGAGGAAGTGGGATCAACCGAGGAGAGATGGACCCTACGAGGTGGCAACAGCCACAAAAACAGCAGTCCTAGTGAAAGGAAGCCAGACGTGGTACCATCTGAACCACTGCACACGAGTCCCAACAGAGAGAAGGATACAACCACATAGAGATGAGGACACGGAGGATGCTGATTCACCAGGAGGGAGCCTGGAGGGAGCAGGAGCAGCGGAAACGATTGAGACGCCAGGGAGGAGCCAAGAAAACAGCAAATCAAGTGAAAGCCAAAATACGACAAGTGCACCGACTAATGCACCCAGAAGAGGAGAAGAGGCCTCACAAGGAACAGAATAAGAACGTTTCTTTCCTAAAATTGAAAGCCTTCCAGATGGAAGCTAAGTCCGGCCTGAGGAGGGAGCCTCAGGTGAAGAAAGAGGAGGAAAAGTCCCGCAAGCTGAAGAAAATGGAGATTACCCTACAATTGACTTTTAAACTTTTGAATGGCCTCCTTTACAGACAATTGATGTTAGAACAACAAAAGAATAATGACATTGACATAACAGAAGTAACAGTGAATGCTAGTATAGAAACAACAGACTAATGCACAATCAAGATGTATTGTGGGAGCAGGAAGAGAAGAATGGAATCAGCCAAACAATCCAAAAAGACTGACAAGGTTAGAATCTATGTTCCACCTCAATTTATAACAGAAGCAGGAGAACTGAAGTCCATCTCAATCATAAGGATCAAACCCTTATCGGAGATTGCACTCTGTGGATGGACACATCACCAAACAAAGGGAGAAGTCGTTTGGGACCCGAAAGGATGTGACCTGACATTAATCAAAGAAAAAGACGAGTAGGTGCTCATCATGAACAAGATTGAACCAGTGGAAGGTGAAGACCTACCCCTGCACCTGAACAGGAAGAACCTGTGACAACAACAAGGGTGGCGGCTGCTGTGACGACCACAGTAGCTACCACTAGATGACATCGACTGCCCTTACCAAGCAGACCACCGTACCAACAAAGCAACCTGAGACATCAGAGTCAGGAGAGTTTTTACTGATATTTGAAACTTTCTGATAAACTTTAATGATCTACCTCAAGATAAGAACATTGAAAAAGCAACAGAATTAGATATATCAGAATCAGAACCACTCAAGGACACCACATGAGAAGAAGTAGTGAAGAAGGAGTGATACGAATGGGCTAAGTATATGGCAAACAGACACAGAATGGACAATTGTATTTTGTGAAGAAAATCACCTTTGTCTGATCTTTTAATAGTTTCTGAACCAGCATCATTTAAAACCTGTGTAAGTTGGAAAAATGACTATTGTACCAATAGAAAGTATTCTATTCCCTTGTGTGACAAAATGTAGGATTACTCTGGGTAAGCACTAGGGGTAAAACTATGTTGAATGAGACCATGATGGGAGACAATGATTGTGTTGCCTATAACATTAGAACTGAATTAAATGTACCTTAATTAGATAGAGGTACCGTGGTTAAAGGAAAATATGAATGTTGTTACAGACACCACACCGAAGGAATTGATGTAGGAAACACCACTGTAGAATGTGATACTATTTGGGTGTTAGAGAATGCGGGAGTTCGTAAAAGTAATGATAAAGGGTTGATTATGAATAGAAAAGGGTTGTGTGGTCACATAACTCAGGTTGCGCCATCTCTTACTATGTTGAAAATTCAAGACAGAAGTATTGCTGATAGTTTCTGGATGTGTGAAAGAAAAAAAAACTAACTGTTGAATGTATTGTCTGATGGATGGATTGGTCTTTGTGCCTTAGAGCAATTAAATAGGTTACGATTATTAAATCACCCCATGATGACTATGTAAAACCTAGAGTTAAAAGGGCTTATGAGAAGGATCCTGAGGTATACCTTAATGCAATTGGACTGCTTAGAGGTCTACCTAGGGATTTCAAGGCCAGAGATGAGGTTAAATCAGGATTTGAATCTATATTTTTGTGGATAACACCAAATTAGAACTTAGAGTGGATTAATTTTATTGGCTATAACCAACAGGGATTCATTAACTATACTTAATTGGCTCTTAGTGGAGAAGGGTGGAGTTTGTGTCATGTTTGGGGATGACTGTTGCACCTTTATTCACAGTATTGCTATGGCCAAATTCAAAGGATTATGAGCAGAAGTAAAGGCTAATGCTGATGAAAATGTAATGAAAATGTTTAGACTCTCATGTATGAATTTGGTTGGATCTAGCGTTAAGAAAGTGGGAAGTCCAGGTAATTATACCAATAAGTATGGAAAGCCTTGCAATGCGGTTGGAGGACCTCTTGTCTGCCCTTTGGTAACCCTAACTGTCTCTATGAAGTGATTGGGGGTGGGGGAGGGGGGGTCATGCGTGTCATGGTTTCCATGTATATGTTCAATTACCCAGTTCAGATGAATGTTTACTCATACATGTCCACAAAAAGTGTAATTTGCGTCACAATTGCAAGTGGTGTACAAAAATTCATGAGGATGGTCATTATCATCACCTAGAACCTTTTTTCTGTCAAAATGTCAGAGGAGATTGTCTTATATGTAAGGATGAGGACTGTGGTCTTATGTAAAGGGGTTTTAGCATATCTATTTTGCCTAATGCTTTGTGTTCTTTGTAACCTCAGGCAGGGCTTCATACTACATGCTCATGCTTCATCAAAATATAATGGTTGATTATAAGTGTTTTTTATTTTTACTAACTAGATCTTTCACTCCTATTTTATGTTATTAATTGGAGATGTTTGGTCTAGTTGGGTTTTGTAAGTGTATTATGTTTCAATTGGATCTTTTTCTTCCTGTCTGTGTTTATGTATTGGAGATGTTTGGTACAAGTGATTTGTAAGCTTTATTTTGATGATGTATTAGTCAATTGTTGGTATTGATATCTACTCGCTATATGTCATTTTAGTATAGTTTTTGAGGCTAATTACCCTCAAGAGGAGGGATTATGTAGGAGTAATTGATACATATGTAGTTAGATATCACACTATTAAAACAATAGACAGGTGTACACTAGAAAATAGGAGAAGAAGGCAGACGTGAGTGCATTTGCCATTCGGATAAATATAGGAAACCAAAGATTAGCAGATGGCCAATGTCATACGTGCTTTAAAGTGCATGTATGGAAAAAGCAGGACACCATTATGAAGATAAAATTGACAGGAACAGCCATAAGTGCTTAGGGTAAAAGGCCATAAGTGCTTAGGGCAAGATAGACATATATTAATTTTAGGGGACAAGGGGGTCCTGCCCCCATTATAATCTAATCAAGAGCGGATACAGGCGTTATTGGGCGTAGACAAGCAGGAAGCCTGAAATGAAGGATAATGGTGGCAGATGACCATAGGAGAAGTAATTTAATTAATGTATGTAATGATCTCATGTGTGTGGATGTGTATAAAGAGCGAACCAGTGCTCTGGGAAGGGGTGGGATCCGCGGATCGTTCCGGCTTGTGATACATGGTATTAAAAGTCTATTTTGATTTCACAAAGTTCTTAAGAGTGTTATATTTCTGAGACGATTTTCCACGACAAAACGCAGTATAACCAGGCGTTGCGTCACCTTGAAATTGACAAAAATTGACATTTTTGGGTAAACAGTGTTTACCCAAAAACATGACACAATCAATGAGTTTTCAATATTTCCCTATTTTTTTCACCTTTTCATTGTGCAGCTCCGTTGCCCTGCGCTCTTGTTCGTTGAGCTGTAGATCCACTCTGATGTCTCGTTGCTGCCTTGGTTAGACAACTCAAGTTTGCAAAGCCAGTGTGGCTCCAAACACCAAATCGATCACTTGCAAATAATAGGCATTCCCAGCAGTACAGTTTGCAGTGCTTCTCGGAGCCTGTGAGCCATTGATAGCGTTCGTAGTTGGAACTTTGAAAGTGGCGGACGAACCCCTTTCCCGCCTGTGACAGGCTTTGTAGCGTCGGCGTCGGGCAACCTCTCCTTACAATGTCTAACTTTTCTTGAAAAGTTCGTCTTGAGAATGGCGTTATAATTATATCCTCGACCAAATCGATATCTTCTCCTCCTTCCGCCATTGTGGGTTGAAAAAACAGCTTAGTAGTACGTGAATTAATTCATTTATCAAATTCAGTTTCCTAGTTCTGAAGTTCTGCATAGACCTGCCCATAGGACCTGCCTCTCAATATTGGTAATCCAATCAAAAGACGTGCACGCACTACGCCTACTAGCTGGCTCCTGTGTAACACTGGAGCCAGCCAGCAGGTGTACAATAGCCAACTCTAAAGCTGATTGGTTGACACTAAATTTTCATTTCAATTCACTTTAAGCTACAAGCGCCCGCACTGTTGATTCTGAAGGCCTGAGGGAAGATTTTAGACCCCTGGCAACACATGATGGCTAAATATGATTGGATAAAAGATCTAATAAAAAGACCAGCCCTCCAAATCTCAACCTGGGGCTGGAAGCAGTGCAACCAAGAGGAAAGCTATGAAATGAAGAGTATAACTCTTACTCTGGGGAATAATTTAATACATATTTGTGGGAAAATATGTTTAAAAAAAATATATATTCTGATGATGTTTAGTCCAGCAGAGAAGGCCTTTCTGGCCCTGACGGCCCACCACTGGATCGTTGTATAATTGCTTCTTGCATCTACGCGCTCTTCTCAGTGTAACGGTGTAATTAAATTGTTAAATTCCTGCATAAAATGGTTATTATGCCACCTCCTGGTAGATTAGTGGGTCTACATTGGCTAATACACACAAATGTCCAGACAGAGGATTGCGTTCACGAATTCCCGGTGTATAAACCTAACTCAACATAGGCTACTGTTTGGCCGTAGCCCACGCCAAATAAACCAAGGAAAACAGTATCTAACAACGGTGACCATTCTCTTGTTAAGACCAGACATAAAGAGGGAGAACAATGGCTAAGCATGGTCTTAAACTTGTGGTGCTCCACCCCCTTCCAAATATAATACACATGGAAACTATGTTTTTATTTTTATTATAGTAAATTAGTTAAATCCACTATACGATCACAATGACTTTGATAGACATTTTGATAGTTTTTTTTGTTAGTATAATATATAGCAGATTTATGGACAATTGCTGTGGGAGTGCTATTTATATCCCGTCACCTACTGACCATCATTGCAGCTTTGGAAATAAATTAACTCTCCATCCATTGCTCCTTCCTGTGTTGACTCACTAACTTGAGGGACGGGACCAGGAAGGTCACATTGGTGCCATGACCCGGATCATCAATCAAGATTGGTGTTCCTCATCAAACTGGGAGCTGTCCTATCTTCTCAGAGTCTACAGGCAACGAGAAGAAATGTAACAAGCTGTAATGTTGATGCAACACTGTCCTCTGTCTCAGTTATTTCTGTCATTCTATACGTTGTTTTTTTACTTTCATTTTGAGCTACTACAATGAGTTTCAACCGTATTGGTCGTTCAGATCTGCTTACACCTGTCAATGTTGGTAGGGGAAGGGGTGTGTTGGGGTTACCTATTCCTTTCCCAACTGGTAGTCCTAGCATGTGTGGTGATGTCAATGGTAGTGGAAATTGCAGGGGAAGTTCCTTTAGTCATGGGGACAATGCAGCATCTCATGGTCATCATGCAGTCAACTCACCTAGGCCCCAGGTTGTTAGCACCTCCACTCCTAACACAATAAAGATGCAATGCTAATAGGCCAGATGGGTACCATAGGTCCAACAGATAGGACAGCAGCTAGCTGATAGCATTACCATGCACTTCAGCTCTAGTAGTCCAACAGGAGCTACAGCCACTAGCCAAAGTGAACCAAGACATAGACCTGACCCTCCAGTTAGCCAAGTTCTATACTTCTCCCAAGTCCAAGTAGTCACCCAAAGAAAAGTCAAAGAACCAGCTTACTTTAGCGGGGAGAGATCAGACAACTACCTTTGATAAATGGGAAGAGGCCAGGAGAAACTTTATTAAAAAGGGACACATGAAAATAGAGGAACAGGCCGAAGAGATTCTCATCCATCTCAAGGGAAGAGCAAAAGATGTAGTCAAAATCAGAATCAGGAATAGTGACATTGACATCCTAGCTAACCCAGATGCCATCTATAACCTCCTCAGGAAGCATTCCAGCTGCAGTCAATACTTAAATATCTCACTCCAAGATATCTACATGACTCTACCCAAAGAACAGGAGGACCCAAATTAAAACTGGCAAATTAAAATTAAAGACTGAACAGTGCAGCAGACACTGCTACAGAAGGCCTGAAGGAACAGGATCTTAGCACGGATATCACACGCATGTTCATCAGGAACTGCCCAAACAAAGAACTAGCCTTCACGTTCAGAGCCAAAAAATAATCTGTCTGTAAACTATTGTTGGAAAAATGACTTGTGTCATGCACAAAGTAGATGTCCTAACCGACTTGCCAAAACTATAGTTTGTTATCAAGAAATTTGTGGAGTGGTTGAAAAACGAGTTTAATGGACTCCAACCTAAGTGTTTGTGAACTTCCGACTTCAACTTTATATATATATATATATATATATATATATATATATATATATATATATATATATATATATATATATATATATATATATATATATATATATATATATATATATATATGTATATATATATGTATGTGGGTATGTGTATGTATGTATATGGATAAATATATTTACCAAAAAAACATTTGGGGATTTGAAATGATGCAGACAATTACAATGATGGAAGCAACAATCTATCCCAATATTAAAGCTGATCCACCCACAAATAAAAAGAAAGAAAATAAATAAACAAAAAGAGGACAAGACACATACTGCGTTTTCATTCTCGTTTGGACTCCATGAATACAATAGGTTACCGCAGGGCCTATCGAACAGTCCAGCAATGTTCATGCGCATGATGATGTTTATATTTGGTGATGAGAACTTCACAAGCCTACTGTGCTATCTTGATGACGTAATGGTCTTTGCACCTACTGAGCAGTTAGCAATTGAATGCCTCCAGATGGTGTTTCTCGTCTGTCAAAACACAAACTGAAACTATCTCCCAAGAAGTGCCACTTCTTAAGAAGATCTGTCAGATTTCTTGGTCACATCATCTGTGAAAATGGTGTGCAAACAGACCCAGAGAAAGTTGAGGCCATCAAAAACATTCAGAAAGCTGAACTAATGGACTCTGATGGAATAACACCGTGTCATAAGAAGATCCGCTCGTTCCTAGGAATGGTTCTCTACTATGGACACTTCATAGAGACCTGTTCAGCCAAGGCCAAGATGCTTTTCAAACTCAAAGCCAAGCCAACCAAACATAACACAGCGAGAAGAGGATGAAAACCTAAACAGAAAACAGCATATGTCATGCTCTCACCTTCTGACTGGACTACAGAGTGCCAAGAAGTGTTCGAGACCTTGAAACTTGACCTGGTGACTAGTGTGACCTTAGCTCACCCAAACTTCAATGAGCCGTTCATTCTTGCTGTTGATGCTTAATTTGATGGAATTGGAGGAGTGCTTTCTCAAACACCCAAGGGTGAAAAGATAGCCAAACCCGTGGCTTTTGCCAGTAGAACACTCTCCCGTTCTCAGATGAACTAGTGGGCAGTCTGTGACTAGTTTTGCTACTGGCTAAAGGGACGACACTTCACAGCCTGGACTGACACCAACTCGCTAACATACATACTGACAAAACCCAGACTCAACGCATGTGAGCAAGGTTGGGTGTCTAAGCTTGCGTCGTACAGCTTGTCATGTATGAGCCACCGCCACAGCCACCACAGCCATATTTGTCTCTCCTAGATCGAGTCAATGGAGTGACCAATAGGACTGTACAAGACACCTTCAGAGCAATCAACAACTGCCAAGCAGTGGTGGGCCCACCAGACGGAGACTCACCTGTAGGGAACACTGATAAAGTCCCTTCACCTTCAACACATGGTTCCATTATCGCTCAAGAAATCTCAGCTATCTTGGATGCTCACTGCACTGGTAGCCTGAGTCAAGTACTGGGAAAAGGGGCAGCCATTCCTCTGCTACAACAGAAAGACCACACCGCTGCTCTCCCTCAGAGTAAGCTCTTAAGCCTACAGGAGCAAGACGGTACTGTGAGTAGAGTCCTATACTACGTTCAGAGACATCAAAGACAACAGGCGTGAGCGTGCATCTGAACCCTGCAGCGTGATCAAACTACTGAAGCACCTGAACAGGCTCACCATTCACAATGGTATACTGTACAAGGAGAAGATACCCCATCACATGAACAAAAAGCTCTTCCAATATGTTGTACCTGATTTACTGAAGCAGCAAGTTCTCCATGGCCTTCATGATACAGCGGGTCACCAAGGGCGCTCTCGAACACTATCTCTTGCAAGACAATGATTATTTTGGACTGTAATGGAGCGTGACATTGAGAATCATGTGAAGAACTGCCATCGACGCATTGTTGGAAAGACTCCGGAGCCCCATGCTCGAGCTCCACTTGAAAACAATTGCACCTCAGAAGTAATGGAATTGGTTTGTATCAACTTTTGGACTGCAGAACAGAATGACAATAAGTCCATAGTTGTTTTAGTTGTAACTGACCACTTCACAAAAACCGCCCATGCATTCCCATGCAAGAAACAGTCTGCAAAGCAATTAGCTCGTCGCCTGTGGAATGACTTCTTCTGCATATATGGATTTCCGAGGTGTATTCACTCTGACCAGGGAGGCAATTTAGAAAGCAGGCTGATAAAAGAAGTGTTGGAGTTAGCTGGTGTGGAGGAATCACACACTACTCCCTACCATCCTATGGGGAATGGGATTACAGAACGCTTCAATAGAACCCTTGGTGGTATGATCAGAGCTCTGCCTCCAAAGTCCAAAGCCAAGTGGCCCCAAATGCTACAGATGTTGACCTTCTGCTACAACTGTACAGAGCACGAGACAACTGGCTTCGCACCATTTATCTCATGTTTGGGAGGATCCCACGACTTCCTGTTGATGTTATGTTTCAGAATGTCCTCGCAGACAACAGTGTAATCAACCATCTGGAGTTTGTATCACACTTGAAGAAAGACCTGAATGAAGCAACTCAAATAGCTCAGAAGCACAGCCTTTATGAACATACACGCCATGAAAAGCTCTAGAACCGCAAGGTAAAAGGAATCAACATTGATGGTAGGAGACAGAGTGGTACTAGCCAACAGGGGTGAAAGAGGAAAAAGGAAGATTGCAGATAGATGGGACAGCCCTATATGAAGTGACATCAGTGAAACCAGACATCAACGTGTACAGGATCAAGGATCTACAGACAGCCAAAGAGAAAGTTGCTCACAGGAATCTCCTCCGCTCTGTAACGTTCCTTCCACTGGACAGGGGAATTGACGAAAACTCTGAGGACAATGTGAAGCCATCTGTGGAAGTGTACCTGAGATACCTGATGAAGAAGAGGACTGTGATACACGGACAGTAAACTGGCTCATGCAAACCGCTGAAAGCGATGAACGAGACTTACCTGATGTCTTAACTGATGCAGTTGAGAATACTCCTCATCCAGTTGAAGAAATGGCAAGCCACCTCAGTGATGTAGTGATTTACCAAGATAGTGATGACCCCAGTAGTGACATTACCCACTCATCTGTGGACAGTGTGAATAACTTTCACATCTCTGAGCCCGCCCAAGATAATGACCACTCAGAAGCATCCATTGACAAACCAGAGCCTGTAGTTTGCATTCAGCCTGCTACAGCCAAAACAAGAGTTGGCAGATCTATTAGACCTCCAAAAATGCTTATCTGTGAAATCAATGACGAAGTTATAGATGATTCAGATTCGTCAGTTAGCACTTTGCTTTCCTTCGTCATAAGCGTGTTTGCAGTGTAGAGGAGTAGAGAATGTGTCAAGAGGATAAGCAGAAGCCAAGCTAACACAAATAAAGTGTTTTCCAAGTACTTAAAGTATTGTAGTACGTCATAGTGTGAGAGGTGTACAAGGCATCTCTTTAGTCAAGCCAGCAGCATACCACCCTGCATACCACTGCTGGCTTGCTTCTGAAGCTAAGCATGGTTGGTCCTGGTTAGTCCCTGGATGGGAGACCAGATGCTGCTGGAAGTGGAGGGCCAGTAGGAGGCACTCTTTCCTCTGGTCTTAAAAATATCCCAATGTCACAGGGCAGTGATTGGGGACACGGCCCTGTGTAGGGTGCTGTCTTTTGGATGGGATGTTGTCCGCAGCCGGACAACTTTCTCATGGCTTCTGGAGGGAAATGCTGTTGGAATGCTCAACCGGTGTCGCTCATTCAGCCGACAGAAACTTTCAACCGGTTTTCCCCATTATGTAGCGAGTCTGAGTCTGAGTCTTCTCTTGTCTCTACTCCTCCCGTTACGGGGTCTGAGACGCCGAAGGCTCCCACCGTTAGCTCTGACAAATTGAAAACCCTAGTCATTGGCGACTCCATTACCCGCAGTATTAGACTTAAAACGAATCACCCAGCGATCATACACTGTTTACCAGGGGGCAGGGCTACCGACGTTAAGGCTAATCTTAAGATGGTGCTGGCTAAAGCTAAATCTGGCGAGTGTAGAGAGTATAGAGATATTGTTATCCACGTCGGCACCAACGATGTTAGGATGAAACAGTCAGAGGTCACCAAGTGCAACATAGCTTCAGCGTGTAAATCAGCTAGAAAGATGTGTCGGCATTGAGTAATTGTCTCTGGCCCCCTCCCAGTTAGGGGGAGTGACGAGCTCTACAGCAGAGTCTCAGCACTCAATCGCTGGTTGAAAACTGTTTTCTGCCCCTCCCAAAAGATAGAATTTGTAGATAATTGGCCCTCTTTCTGGGACTCACCCACAAACAGGACCAAGCCTGACCTGCTAAGGAGTGACGGACTCCATCCTACCTGGAGGGGTGCTCTCATCTTATCTACCAACATAGATAGGGCTCTAACTCCTTTAGCCCCACAATGAAATAGGGTGCAGGCCAGGCAGCAGGCTGTTAGCCAACCTGCCAGCTTAGTGGAGTCTGCCAATAGCACAGTCAGTGTAGTCAGCTCAGCCATACCCATTGAGACTGTGTCTGTGCCTCGACCTAGGTTGGGCAAAACTAAACATGGCGGTGTTCGCCTTAGCAATCTTATTAGGATAAAGACCTCCTCCATTCCTGCCATTATTGAAAGAGATCGTGATACCTCACATCTCAAAATAGGGTTACTTAATGTTAGATCCCTCACTTCAAAGGCAGTCATAGTCAATGAACTAATCACTGATCATAATCTTGATGTGATTGGCCTGACTGAAACATGGCTTAAGCCTGATGAATTTACTGTGTTAAATGAGGCCTCACCTCCTGGTTACACTAGTGACCATATCCCCCGTGCATCCCGCAAAGGCGGAGGTGTTGCTAACATCTACGATAGCAAATTTCAATTTACAAAAAAAAATAAATGGCGTTTTCGTCTTTTGAGCTTCTAGTCATGAAATCTATGCAGCCTACTCAATCACTTTTTATAGCTACTGTTTACAGGCCTCCTGGGCCATATACAGCGTTCCTCTCTGAGTTTCCTGAATTCCTATCAGACCTTGTAGTCATAGCAGATCATATTCTAATTTTTGGTGATTTTAATATTCACATGGAGAAGTCCACAGACCCACTCCAAAAGTCTTTCGGAGCCATCATCGACTCAGTGGGTTTTGTCCAACATGTCTCTGGACCTACTCACTGCCACAGTCATACTCTGGACCTAGTTTTGTCCCATGGAATAAATGTTGTAGATCTTAATGTTTTTCCACATAATCCTGGACTATCGGACCACCATTTTATTACGTTTGCAATTGCAACAAATAATCTGCTCAGACCCCAACCAAGGAGCATCAAAAGTCGTGCTATAAATTCTCAGACAACACAAAAATTCCTTGATGCCCTTCCAGACTCCTTCTGCCTACCCAAGGACGTCAGAGGACAAAAATCAGTTAACCACTTAACTGAGGAACTCAATTTAACCTTGCGCAATACCCTAGATGCAGTTGCACCCCTAAAAACGAAAAACATTTGTCATAAGAAACTAGCTCCCTGGTATACAGAAAATACCCGAGCTTTGAAGCAAGCTTCCAGGAAATTGGAACGGAAATGGCGCCACACAAAACTGGAAGTCTTCCGACTAGCTTGGAAAGACAGTACCGTGCAGTACCGAAGAGCCCTCACTGCTGCTCGATCATCCTACTTTTCCAACTTAATCGAGGAAAATAAGAACAATCCAAAATTTCTTTTTGATACTGTTGCAAAGCTAACTAAAAAGCAGCATTCCCCAAGAGAGGATGGCTTTCACTTCAGCAGTAATAAATTCATGAACTTCTTTGAGGAAAAGATCATGACCATTAGAAAGTAAATTACGGACTCCTCTTTGAATCTGCGTATTCCTCCAGGGCTTAGCTGTCCTGGATCTGCACAGCTCTGCGAGGGCCTGGGATCGGGAGAGACACTTAAGTGTTTTAGTACTATATCTCTTGACACAATGATGAAAATAATCATGGCCTCTAAACCTTCAAGCTGCATACTGGATCCTATTCCTACTAAACTGCTGAAGGAGCTGCTTCCTGTGCTTGGCCCTCCTATGTTGAACATAATAAACAGCTCTCTATCCACCGGATGTGTACCAAACTCACTAAAAGTGGCAGTGATAAAGCCTCTCTTGAAAAAGCCAAACCTTGACCCGGAAAATATAAAAAACTATCGGCCTATATCGAATCTTCCATTCCTCTCAAATATTTTTGAAAAAGCTGTTGCGCAGCAACTCACTGCCTTTCTGAAGACAAACAATGTATACGAAATGCTTCAGTCTGGTTTTAGACCCCATCATAGCACTGAGACTGCACTTGTGAAGGTGGTAAATGACCTTTTAATGGCGTCAGACCGAGGCTCTGCATCTGTCCTCGTGCTACTAGACCTTAGTGCTGCCTTTGACACCATCGATCACCACATTCTTTTGGAGAGACTGGAAACCCAAATTGGTCTACACGGACAAGTTCTGGCCTGGTTTAGATCTTACCTGTCGGAAAGATATCAGTTTGTCTCTGTGAATAGTCTGTCCTCTGACAAATCAACTGTACATTTCGGTGTTCCTCAAGGTTCCGTTTTAGGACCACTATTGTTTTCACTATATATTTTACCTCTTGGGGATGTTATTCGAAAACATAATGTTAACTTTCACTGCTATGCGGATGACACACAGCTGTACATTTCAATGAAACATGGTGAAGCCCCAAAATTGCCCTCGCTAGAAGCCTGTGTTTCAGACATAAGGAAGTGGATGGCTGAAAACTTTCTACTTTTAAACTCGGACAAAACAGAGATGCTTGTTCTAGGTCCCAAGAAACAAAGAGATCTTCTGTTAAATCTGACAATTCATCTTGATGGTTGTAAAGTCGTCTCAAATAAAACTGTGAAGGACCTCGGCGTTACTCTTGACCCTGATCTCTCTTTTGACGAACATATCAAGACTGTTTCAAGGACAGCTTTTTTCCATCTACGTATCATTGCAAAAATCAGAAATTTTCTGTCCAAAAATGATGCAGAAAAATTAATCCATGCATTTGTTACTTCTAGGTTAGACTACTGCAATGCTCTACTTTCCGGCTACCCGGATAAAGCACTAAATAAACTTCAGTTAGTGCTAAATACGGCTGCTAGAATCCTGACTAGAACCAAGAAATTTGATCATATTACTCCAGTGCTAGCTTCCCTACACTGGCTTCCCGTTAAGGCAAGGGCTGATTTCAAGGTTTTACTGTTAACCTATAAAGCGTTACATGGGCTTGCTCCTACCTATCTTTCCGAGTTGGTCCTGCCGTACATACCTACAGGTACGCTACGGTCACAAGACGCAGGCCTCCTAATTGTCCCTAAAATTTCTAAGCAAACAGCTGGAGGCAGGGCTTTCTCCTATAGATCTCCATTTTTATGGAACAGTCTGCCTACCCATGTGAGAGACGCAGACTCGGTCTCAACCTTTAAGTCTTTACTGAAGACTTATCTCTTCAGTAGGTCATATGATTGAGTGTAGTCTGGCCCAGGAGTGTGAAGGTGAACGGAAAGGCTCTGGAGCAACGAACCGCCCTTGCTGTCTCTCCAGGGCCGGTTCCCCTCTCTCCACTGGGATTCTCTGCCTCTAACCCTGTTACTGGGGCTGAGTCACTGGCTTGCTGGTGCTCTTTCATGCCGTCCCTAGGAGGGGTGCGTCACTTGAGTGGGTTGAGTTACTGACGTGAACTTCCTGTCTGGGTTGGCGCCCCCCCCTTGGTTGTGCTGTGGTGGAGACCTTTGTGGGCTATACTCGGCCTTGTCTCAGGATTGTAAGTTGGTGGTTGAGGATATCCCTCTAGTGGTGTGGGGGCTGTGCTTTGGCAGAGTGGGTGGGGTTATATCCTTCCTGTTTGGCCCTGTCCGGGGGTTTCTTCGGATGGGGCCACAGTGTCTCCTGACTGCTCCTGTCTCAGCCTCCAGTATTTATGCTGCAGTAGTTTATGTGTCGGGGGGCTAGGGTCAGTTGGTTATACCTGGAGTACTTCTCCTGTCTTATCCAGTGTCCTGTGTGAATTTAAGTATGCTCTCTCTAATTCTCTCGTTCTCTCTGAGAACCTGAGCCCTAGGACCATACGTCAGGACTACCGGGCATGCTGACACCTTGCTGTCCCCAGTCCGCCCGGCCTTGCTGCTATTCCAGTTTCAACTGTTTCTGCCTGCGGTTACGAAACCCCTACCTGTCCTAGACCTGCTGTTTTCAACTCTTAATGATCGGCTATGAAAAGCCAACTGAGATTTATTCCTGATTATTATTTGACCATGCTTGTCATTTATGAACATTTTGAAAATCTTGGCTCTCTCTAATTTTCTCCTTCTCTCTTTCTCTCGGAGGACCTGAGCCCTAGGACCATACGTCGGGACTACCGGCCGTGGTGACTCCTTGCTGCCCCCAGTCCGCCTGGCCTTGCTGCTATTCCAGTTTCAACTCTTCTGCCTGCGGTTATGGAACCCCTACCTGTCCCAGACCTGCTGTTTTCAACTCTTAATGATCGGCTATGAAAAGCCAACTGAGATTTATTCCTGATTATTATTTGACCATGCTTGTCACTTATGAACATTTTTGAACATCTTGGCATAGTTCTGTTATAATCTCCACCCGGCACAGCCAGAAGAGGACTGGCCACCCCTTATAGCCTGGTTCCTCTCTAGGTTTCTTCCTAGGTTTTGGCCTTTCTAGGGAGTTTTTCCTAGCCACCGTGCTTCTACACCTGCATTCTAGCTGTTTGGGGTTTTAGGCTGGGTTTCTGTACAGCACTTCGAGATATTATCTGATGTACGAAGGGCTATATAAAATAAAATTGATTGATTGATTGATGTTAAACAGGTGTCCTGACTCTGAGGTCATTGATGATCCCATGGCACTTATCCTGAGACTAGGGGTGTAAACCCCAGTGTCCTGGCTAAATTCCCAATCTGGCCCTCAAAGTCACCTAATAATCCCCAGTTTACAATTGGCTCATTCATCCCCCTCCTCTCACCTGTAAATATTCCCCAGGTCATTGCTGTAAATGAGAATGTGTTCTCAGTCAACTTACTGTAACGCTGTTAGGAATTTTGTTAATAAATAGTTAAAACAAATTCTAGCTTTAGATAAACTATAACTAATTGAACTCTGCATGCCTGGTGAAAAGAGATTTGTGTTGTGGGTCATAAAATAAGCAGAAAGGGTCGTTAAACTATGGTTGAACTGACCCAACTTAGCCCTGAGGTGTTTAGATAAGGCTGTGGGTAACTTTTTAGGTCTTCCATTATCTTGAGTTGTCTGCTAAAGTGGTAATAAATTATAGTGAGCCATCAGGATAAATGATTATATTGTGTGTCATGTGAGTGCCCTGTGAAGTTGGAATGAACTTTTGAAACTGTTTTCTATTTGTCAGGACAATGAGACTTATTCTGTAACCTATGACGTCATATCTTGTATGTAAACCTGTGTTTATGATCAAATGGCAGCGTGCTCCGAGAATAAACACTATTATCTAATTTTAATAAGACTGTATCCTGTCTATTTTATGTTAATAAGTATCTTACAAATTCTTATAAATAGAAAGATTAAATTTAATGAATGAGTATATTGGAGGAATTATTTAATTCCACTAACAATTGGTCCTTCGAGTGGATTTCCAAACTTTGCCTCTGTCATCCGAAGATATTAGCCGAAAACCGCGCACGGGCGTGTCTAGACCCGTTATTTAAAGTCCTGGCCTCTGAATTGAGGTTAAAAAACAGGCCGGTATATAGATATCTGAGGTCGACAGAGACGGTGACGGAATCAAACCGGCATTGCTTTTCCCAGTCTGCAAGACGAAGGTAAATAGTCTTTATTCTCGAATGTGGGGGGTATGATGTAAGTTATCTTTGATTTTAAGTTCTAAACGTGTTTAGCATTTATCAATTATAGTAGCTTCGGATATTCCAAACAGATTGTGGGTTACTTGTATGACCGAAATACAAGATGGATGGATGAAAAGGTCCGAAAAGACCTTGGTAGGTGCATTACCGTAAAAAAAATAATGAACTTAAATGATCCGGGCCTTGCAAGCTGTGAGGATTATTACGGGTGGGATATAGTAAGTGTTGTTAGGACGGTCATTTTGTACAAATAGGACAGCCATTAATTCAAAAGACATACCTAAATAAAGTTTTAACCTAAGTTGTCTATCTGTATATGGGAAGTAGTCTGACTATGAAAAATAGCGGATAGATATATTAAAACAGGTGAGGATAAATTTGGTTTGGTGAGAAGGCAGGGTAATCCTAGGCGAACGGAATAACTGAACCTATTAATACTGAAAGAAATTAATATCCAAAAGAGTGGGAGGGAAACTTAATATAGCGAAGTGAGATTGGATAAATACAACCAGAGTTTGACCAGGGAAGTGTGTCCCCTGGGTAATAACTGATAGTTTAAAGTGAGATCTAATGTCCGATCAATAACAACTGTCATGTTTTGTCATTTGATTATCATGTCTTGTCCCTGTGCTTCCCTTCCATTTGTCTCCCTCTGCTGGTCTTAGTAGGTTCTTTCCCTCTTTCTATCCCTCTCTCTTCCCCTCCCTCTCTTCCTCTCTCGCTCTCTCTCTATCGTTCCGTTCCTGCTCCCAGCTGTTCCTCATTCTCCTAACTACCTCATTTAATCTTTCACACCTGTCCCCTATTTTGCCCTCTGATTAGAGTTCCTATTTCTCCCTCTGTTTTCCGCTTCTGTCCTTGTCGGATCTTTGTTTGATGTTTGCTGTTCTGTGTCCTGGTTCCGCCCTGTCGTGTTTTTGCCTTCAACAGATGCTGCGTGTGAGCAGGTGTCATCTAAGATATATCCTGGAGTACCGTTTTGTTTAAGACTGGAATAAAGACTCTGTTTTTGTTAAGTCGCTTTTGGGTCCTCATTCACCAGCATAACAGAAAGATCCGACCACAATGGACCCAGCGACTACGGATTCTCGCAACACTGCCATCGAGATCCAGGGAGCAATGCTCGGCAGACACGAGCAGGAATTGTCTGCTGCTCGTCATGCCGTTGAGACCCTGGCCGCTCAGGTTTCCAACCTCTCAGGACAGTTTCAGAGTCTTCGTCTCGTGCCACCTGTTACTTCCTGGTCTTCCGAGTCTTCGGAACCTAGGGTTAATAACCCACCATGTTACTCTGGGCAACCCACTGAGTGCCGCTCCTTTCTCACCCAGTGTGATATTGTGTTTTCTCTCCAGCCCAACACATACTCACGAGAGAGAGCTCGGATCGCCTACGTCATATCACTCCTTACTGGTCGGGCTCGGGAGTGGGGCACAGCTATCTGGGAGGCAAGGGCTGAGTGTACTAACGATTATCAGAGCTTTAAAGAGGAGATGATACGGGTTTTTGATCGTTCAGTTTTTGGGAAGGAGGCTTCCAGGGTCCTGGCTTCCCTATGTCAAGGTGATCGATCCATAACGGATTACTCTATAGAGTTTCGCACTCTTGCTGCATCCAGTGACTGGAACGAGCCGGCGTTGCTCGCTCGTTTTCTGGAGGGACTTCACGCTGAGGTTAAGGATGAGATTCTCTCCCGGGAGGTTCCTTCCAGCGTGGACTCTTTGATTGCACTCGCCATCCGCATAGAACGACGGGTAGATCTTCGTCACCGAGCTCGTGGAAGAGAGCTCGCGTTAACGGTGTTTCCCCTCTCCGCATCTCAACCATCTTCTCCCATCAGCTCAGAGACTGAGCCCATGCAGCTGGGAGGTATTCGCATCTCGACTAAGGAGAGGGAACGGAGAATCACCAACCGCCTTTGTCTCTATTGCGGTTCTGCTGGACATTTTGTCATGTCATGTCCAGTAAAAGCCAGAGCTCATCAGTAAGCGGAGGGCTACTGGTGAGCGCTACTACTCAGGTCTCTCCATCAAGATCCTGTACTACCTTGTCGGTCCATCTACGCTGGACCGGTTCGGCTGCTTCCTGCAGTGCCTTGATAGACTCTGGGGCTGAGGGTTGTTTTATGGACGAAGCATGGGCTCGGAAACATGACATTCCTCTCAGACAGTTAGGGAGGCCCACGCCCATGTTCGCCTTAGATGGTAGTTCTCTCCCCAGTATCAGATGTGAGACACTACCTTTAACCCTCACAGTATCTGGTAACCACAGTGAGACCATTTCCTTTTTGATTTTTCGTTCACCTTTTACACCTGTTGTTTTGGGTCATCCCTGGCTAGTATGTCATAATCCTTCTATTAATTGGTCTAGTAATTCTATCCTATCCTGGAACGTTTCTTGTCATGTGAAGTGTTTAATGTCTGCTATCCCTCCTGTTTCTTGTGTCCCCTCTACTCAGGAGGAACCTGGGGATTTGACAGGAGTGCCGGAGGAATATCATGATCTACGCACGGTCTTCAGTCGGTCCAGAGCCAACTCTCTTCCTCCTCACCGGTCGTATGATTGTTGTATTGATCTCCTTCCGGGGACCACTCCCCCTCGGGGTAGACTATACTCTCTGTCGGCTCCCGAACGTAAGGCTCTCGAGGATTATCTGTCTGTTTCTCTCGACGCCGGTACCGTGGTGCCTTCTTCCTCTCCCGCCGGAGCGGGGTTTTTCTTTGTTAAGAAGAAGGACGGTACTCTGCGCCCCTGCGTGGATTATCGAGGGCTGAATGACATAACGGTTAAGAATCGTTATCCGCTTCCCCTTATGTCGTCAGCCTTTGAGATGCTGCAGGGAGCCAGGTTCTTTACTAAGTTGGACCTTCGTAACGCTTACCATCTCGTACGCATCAGAGAGGGGGACGAGTGGAAAACGGCGTTTAACACTCCGTTAGGGCATTTTGAATACCGGGTTCTGCCAAACGACTTAATGCACGTCAAGCTCGTTGGGCGTTGTTTTTCGCTCGTTTCGAGTTCGTGATTTCCTATCGCCCGGGAAATAAGAACACCAAGCCTGATGCCTTATCCCGTCTCTTTAGTTCTTCTGTGGTTTCTACCGACCCCGAGGGGATTCTCCCTGAAGGGCGTGTTGTCGGGTTGACTGTCTGGGGAATTGAGAGACAGGTAAAGCAAGCGCTCACTCACACTGCGTCGCCGCGCGCTTGTCCTAGTAACCTTCTGTTTGTTCCTGTCTCTACTCGTCTGGCTGTTCTTCAGTGGGCTCATTCTGCCAAGTTAGCTGGCCACCCCGGTGTTCGGGGTACGCTTGCTTCTATTCGCCAGCGGTTTTGGTGGCCTACTCAGGAGCGGGACACGCGCCGTTTCGTGGCTGCTTGTTCGGACTGCGCGCAGACTAAGTCAGGTAACTCTCCTCCTGCCGGTCGTCTCAGACCGCTTCCCATTCCTTCTCGACCATGGTCTCACATCGCCTTAGACTTTATTACCGGTCTGCCTTCGTCTGCGGGGAAGACTGTGATTCTTACGGTTATCGATAGGTTCTCTAAGGCGGCACATTTCATTCCCCTCGCTAAGCTTCCTTCCGCTAAGGAGACGGCACAAATCATCATTGAGAATGTGTTCAGAATTCATGGCCTCCCGTTAGACGCCGTTTCAGACAGAGGTCCGCAATTCACGTCACAGTTTTGGAGGGAGTTCTGTCGTTTGATCGGTGCTTCCGTCAGTCTCTCTTCCGGGTTTCATCCCCAGTCTAACGGTCAAGCAGAAAGGGCCAATCAGTCGATTGGTCGCATTTTACGCAGCCTTTCGTTTCGAAACCCTGCGTCTTGGGCAGAACAGCTCCCCTGGGCTGAGTACGCTCACAACTCGCTTCCTTCGTCTGCTACCGGGCTATCTCCGTTTCAGAGTAGTCTTGGTTACCAGCCTCCTCTGTTCTCGTCCCAGCTCGCCGAGTCCAGCGTTCCCTCCGCTCAGGCTTTTGTCCAACGTTGTGAGCGCACTTGGAGGAGGGTCAGGTCTGCACTTTGCCGTTACAGGGCGCAGACTGTGAGAGCCGCCAATAAACGTAGGATTAAGAGTCCTAGGTATTGTCGCGGTCAGAGAGTGTGGCTTTCCACTCGTAACCTTCCCCTTACGACAGCTTCTCGCAAGTTGACTCCGCGGTTCATTGGTCCGTTCCGTGTCTCTCAGGTCGTCAATCCTGTCGCTGTGCGACTGCTTCTTCCGCGACATCTTCGTCGCGTCCACCCTGTCTTCCATGTCTCTTGTGTCAAGCCTTTTCTTCGCGCTCCCGTTCGTCTTCCCTCCCCCCCTCCCGTCCTTGTCGAGGGCGCACCTATTTACAAGGTACGGAAGATCATGGACATGCGTTCTCGGGGACGTGGTCACCAGTACTTAGTGGATTGGGAGGGTTACGGTCCTGAGGAGAGGAGTTGGGTTCCATCTCGGGACGTTCTGGACCGTTCGTTGATTGATGATTTCCTCCGTTGCCGCCAGGGTTCCTCCTCGAGTGCGCCAGGAGGCGCTCGGTGAGTGGGGGGGTACTGTCATGTTTTGTCATTTGATTATCATGTCTTGTCCCTGTGCTTCCCTTCCATTTGTCTCCCTCTGCTGGTCTTAGTAGGTTCTTTCCCTCTTTCTATCCCTCTCTCTTCCCCTCCCTCTCTTCCTCTCTCGCTCTCTCTCTATCGTTCCGTTCCTGCTTCCAGCTGTTCCTCATTCTCCTAACTACCTCATTTAATCTTTCACACCTGTCCCCTATTTTGCCCTCTGATTAGAGTTCCTATTTCTCCCTCTGTTTTCCGCTTCTGTCCTTGTCGGATCTTTGTTTGATGTTTGCTGTTCTGTGTCCTGGTTCCGCCCTGTCGTGTTTTTGCCTTCAACAGATGCTGCGTGTGAGCAGGTGTCATCTAAGATATATCCTGGAGTACCGTTTTGTTTAAGACTGGAATAAAGACTCTGTTTTTGTTAAGTCGCTTTTGGGTCCTCATTCACCAGCATAACAACAACGCTATAGATAAAGTTTCCAGGGAAGAGAATCATATAAATTCATACACATAGATTATAACTAGGTAATGGTAAAACGCACATAACATAGAAATATATTCACCTAGATTGTGAGAGCGGTAGGAAGTGGTAACACACACATAGAGAAATAAATAAATAAATAAAGACATAGATAGGTGATAAATACCATAACTACTAGTAACGGCAAGGATTTATCAAACATGGGTAGTAAATCCTCCAAGGAGGTCCAGGTATTAACGGGAGACCAGCGTTTTATGGAATTGAAAGATAAGAGGAATTTAGAATTCTGTCCAAAATGGAGTAAGTATTATGGATTTGATGGTAGGCTGAATGTTGAAAAACTAGAATTACTTATCAAACAGATACATAAGGAGTGTGGTAAGGATGAGAAGAAGCAGAATAAACAGGGGTTAGCCACAGCTAGAGTCTGGCTTTCGGAGGCTAGGAAAAGAGTAGAGGGTGACAACAGGAGGAAACACATAGAGAGCCAGAATACGTTCCCCTCCGCTCCCATAGATGAAAAAGTTGGCCAAATGGGCGGGGGTGGGAGTAAAAAAATATATCCTTCTCAAGCAGAGCAAGCATACAGCGGGAATTCAGATGATGAGGTGGTGTTAACTCGTAAGAGAGAGAAATTGCCGCTCCATGGTGGGCCTCCTCCAGCTTATAATCTGGGAGCGGATGGTGAGAGGTTAGAGGTACAGAGAGGCACGGAGGGGGAGCAGGTGTTGGAGAAGGCATGGACAGAGGCTCAGGCAGTGAAGGAGAAAGATAGATCGGGGAGGAGAGAAAATAAGATACATTCACCGAATCAGAACCGATCAGGGCTAATCACAAAAACCTCCGAGATAGGAGAGAAAAATAGACCAAGGCCTAGAAGAGATTTCCAGAATTATGAAGGGGAAAATGACAGTGTAGAAAGAGAGGATCAGTATCCCCTAATAGAATTACCCAATCCTCAGGCGGGGGAGGGTGATCATGAACCTATTGTCCGGGTCTATAGGCCTTGGAGTGAGAGTAGAGTTGGGGAAGGATATCTCAGTTGTGTTTTATGTGGACCAATTGGGGTCCTTCACTCCTTGGCAGTCTAGAACCATGGGTCACTGGGGAAGGTATTTGTGTAAATCACCGTGTAATTCTTGGAATCATGTCATAGCTCACACTGAAAAGGGTGGCTATGCAAACACACACACTCAATACGGAAACAGATGGAGTTTAGTAAAGGTGGGAGTTTTGGGCTGTTTTCCGGAGCAGGGGTGGTATTGTATAAAGGTACGAATTACCATTAAAACTGTAAAGGTCCAGGATCTTGGGTTATGGTATATTGGTTTTGATCAGTCTTTAACGGATACTATAGTACCATTCCAGGTGACAGAGGTAAAAGCTGGTAAGGATACTATGGGCAGCCAGAGTTTAATTAGTCTTCCTAACACAACAACAGGTATTCCTAGTATAATCATCCAGGGCCAAGGACCGGTGCAAATAGTTCAAGCAAAAGATTTTAAAGAAGTGATAGAGTTGGAGACTGGGTTTAGTGACTCCAACATTTGGTTAGAATGGATTCAATATACAGTTAGATCAGTAGCCAAAGAAGAATGCTATGCATGCGCCACAGCGAAACCGCAGTTGACAACCATCCCTTTTCCACTCAATGGAATTAATTCACCTAGGGGAATGGCCTGTATTGTAAAGCTATTCATGGAGGCAGGGATGCCAGATAATGACAGTTGTACGGATTTGCACTATCTATATCCACATGTTCCTCTGAAATCTAGGCTTCCTCCCTTTACAGTGGCAAGAGGAGACTATTACTGTTTGGTCAGGTATAGTACTTATGGGACATACGTAGGGGAAGTTAGTACCTGCAATAGGACAGAGGATGTTACCACTGATGAGAATATAGAGGGATATGGCAGGATGGTTGAGGTCTGAGGATTTCAGTAAAATAAGGAGGCCCAGGGCTGACATCTGGTGGTTGTGTGGGGGAATGACGTTATGGCCGAGTGTACCTGTTAATTGGACAGGAAAATGTGCACTAGTACATTTGGGAATGCCTTTTACACTTATTCGACACCATGAACTTAACTTTGTCAAACGGGGGAAAAGAAGTACTCCGTCTGGGTCTTTTGATGATAAAGTTTATATTGATTACATTGGGGTTCCACGGGGGGTGCCAGACGAGTTTAAAGCTAGAAACCAGATCCTGGCAGGATTAGAGTCAAGCATTTTCTGGTGGTCCACAAAATAACTAAAGTAAAAGTGAAAGATACCCAGTAAAATACTAATAAAACTCTTATCCCAGGGTTAGATTTTCAGAAGACTACTGCATGTTTTCTACTGTACTGTTTGTTGATGACAAATGTACCCAAGCATGATGCTGCCACCACAATAGTTGAAAAGACTGCAAGGGTTGTGTAGACTTTCACTAGGCACTGTATGATCATTAGCACATGGTTGTGGGCTATCAGATATGAATCTTAATATATAGTCTAGAATTAGCTGCAATATGTAACTTTTTGGACCTACCAAATTCACCTGGGGCGGCAGGTGGTTAGAGTGGTTAGAGCATTGGGCCAGTAACCAAAAGGTTGTTAGATCAAATCCTGAGCTGACAAGGAAATAATCTGTCTTTCTACCCCTGAACAAGGCAGTTAACCTACTGTTCCTAGGCTGCCATTGTAAATAAGAATTTGTTTATAACTGAAATGCCTAGTTAAATAGAGGTTAAATAAAAAAACATGGAAATGTGAGTTACAGATCTGTCATTATCATTGAAAACAAGTCTGAGAAGCAATAGATCTGTTCTATGTGCTCTGTTTCTATGCTTCCTGGTCTTGTTTTCTACACCAGCTTCAAACAGCTGAAAATACAATATAGTCGTTTAATGAAATATATTTCACAGCAGTTTAGGTTGTACAATGATTGTCTACACTATACTTGCACGTTTTGTCATATGAACTGAAATTAGGAGAACTATTAGAATTTTAGCAACCAGGAAATGGCGGAGCGATTTCTGCACAGTGCATCTTTAAATATGCTTTGTCGAAAGTAACAATTTTTTGGGGCAACAAATAGTGACTTTGGAACTGACTACAACTATTTCAATACAGATCCCCAAAAATGTCTAATTGTTTTAACTATTTTAATACAGATCTCAGAAAGTAACTACATTTTTAAAACTATTTGAAAACAGATCTGAAAAAGCAACTACTTAAAAAAATACATTTGAACACAGATCTCAGGAGATTACTTATTTTCAGAAACTATTGGATTGGCTGCTTTCAACTAATGGCAGGGCTGTATCTGGAATTGCAAAAAGAATGCACACACAATTTTCTATACTATTCCAATCTATCTGACAGTAGATCATATTTGATCTACACAATACATTTCTAGCTGAACATTCTGTAAATGCCCATTCTCCCGAATGTCCATTGCCCCAGATGTAGATAATAATTTTAAACCAAACATATTTTGTACAGATAAGTATTAATAAGTTGTAATGCTCCATTACTGTATGACTCTTTCAACATGCCACTGAAAAGGTCGAAAGCTGCAATTCATTATAGTAAAATATTAAAAATACTACAGACAAATTCATAGCCATGCTTAGCAAAAACAACTTTGAACCTCTTTGTCCATCTTAGGGTAAGTGTTCTTGTTTCAAAGACACACTGTACCATCTTTAAATGGATAGTTTACTCAGGATATAAACTAACATGATTTTCCACCAAACCCAGGTTCGTCCATCGGACTGCCAGATGGTGAAGTGTGATTTATCACTTTACACCACTCCAGCTGACGCTTGGCATTGCGCATGGGGATCTTAGACTTGTGTGTGGCTGCTAATGAAGCTCCAGACGAACAGTTCTTGTGCTCATGTTGCTTCCAGAGGCAGGAACTCGGTAGTGAGTGTTGCAACTCAGGACAGACAATGTTAACGCACCACGTGCTTCAGCACTCTGCGGTCTAGTTCTGTGAGCTCGTGTGGCCTACCACTTCGTGGCTGAGCTGTTGTTGCTCCTAGATGTTGCTCCTGGTCTTCTTAGTTCATTGACTTTCTTTGAACCAGAAAAAAAGTGTCTTGCTTCCTCTTCTGTCTCTGACTCCACTCCTTTTTTGGGACAGAAGAGGAAGCGAGAAATCAGACCAGACATAGTTGCTAATTCATTGGTGCCTATGGAAGAACCGGAACTGTGACATTTTTTTTCAATCGTAAATGGACCGAGTAGGACGTTTAATTTATCCACCATATTTGGTTGGGACACTTTTTCCGGCTATCAGGGAGTTTTCATTCAGTTCGTTTTTCAGTTAATTTATCTAAACCAATCTCTTTAAATATTGTGTACCTTTAATTAGAATTTGATTGGCACAACACTAGTATAGCCTATGGAGAATGCTTTCAGAATATGGAGATCAATGAAAGATAGCCATCAAAACATATACATATTCGTGTCCGTTTCAGAACCCATGCATAGATTTAAGAACACTATGATATTGCACACCTCTGCCACTCCTCCGTTATTGGGATCTCCAACCCAAAAGCATAACTGGTTGGCACATGCGTTTCCCCATGCTTAAAATCCGTGCGGAGAGAGAAAAGTCTGAATTCCCCCCAAAGATCATAGTCCAACATTTTTGTTCAAACAATCTGTGAAATGCTTTTTAGATGATCTCTTGTCTTGTTTTATGAATGGAATCATCAAGTGAGGACTTCGTATTGAGCACCACAAACAAATACACCTCTCTATTTGTCCCTGGGGGAGCTAGTGTGGCATTATAATGAACCTAGATAGCTGTTAAGGCAGCATGTTTCAATTAGGCTAGTTGATTAATCTCTTGTGTTCCATTTATATGCACTCTCAGCTTGGTAGCTAACTCTGAGGTTGAAACACTGACATTCCCATGGGTATACCCACTGGGCAAAACTGATTGATTCAATGTTGTTTCCATGTAATTTCAACTCCAAAAATCAATGTGGTGATGTCGAATCAACTTGAAAAACTGATTGGATTTGCAAGAAGTCACCAACATAAGGGCATTTTTCACCAAACGTTTAACCTAAATCCAATGACATGGTGACATTTTATGTTGATTTCATGTTGAGTTCATGTTAGTTGACAACTCAACCAAATGTAAATCAAAACTAGACGTTGTACTGACGTCTGTGCCCGGTGGGTACAGTGCACCTGACCTAGCACAGGTTGGTTGAGTAACTAGGGAAAGACCCCTTTGCTGTGATTTTAGGTGGATGGGTATGGCAGGAACTACTTTGTATTTATCTGGTGTCCATGGTGATTTTACATTGGTAGTTCTGTGGGAGGTTGGGCTTGTGTTCAATGCTACAGAAATAGGGAGTGTCTATACAGGTGTAGCTATAATAGATGGGAAGCAATCAATATATGTGTTTTGCACATTTGTATTTATGATCTATGACCAACAGGGTGTTCATATTTGGAATAAAAACATCTATCAGTGGATTAGAGGCTAGAGACAGTTACTGGAATATAGCTATTCTTAGAAGAAACTTTTGATAACAAACTGGGAAAACAGATTAAGATGCAGAGAAACTGAAGAGTATTCTACCCAGGACTCTAGCTCAGTAGCTGAGATGGAGAGCCCAATGGCAGAGTTGAGAGAGTTGGAGCCAGTGGGTGTGGTGCTCCGTGTCACCACGTCTCCCACGCAGACCGCATTCTACATCATCTTGGTCCTACTGGGCATTGTGGGTAACACCACGGTGATTGGCGTGATCTTGGACAGCGTGTTCAAAGACCCCAGTGGAGTACGTAACTCAGACATCATCCTGATGAACATGGCCTTGTCCAACCTGCTGGTGTCTGTTCTGAGGAACGTCCTGCTGGTCATCTCTGACCTGGGGCTGGAGGTAAGGAGCTGGATGGGAATGTGACAGGAGTCGGGCACTGTGGTAGGGGGTGCCATGAAGAATGAGGGCTGTATGTGGGTGCTTGAGACAAGGGGAAAAGAGGTATGCTGATTGTGTGTGGTTTGGGCTCTAAGTAAAATGGTTGTGATATTTGAGATATGGGAGAGATTTGGGCTAGTCTTTGAGTAATGGTAGTTTAAAATGCAAGGGTTATGGAGGGTGGTGTGGCTGTAACTAGAGATATGCCATGTGAAAAGAAAGCAATCTGACAATATACCATGCCATACTTACTGATAAGAGCACTGTTCAGGTCGGCACTATAGTGTACACACACATAAAACCTCACACTCAGCTCTCTCTCTAGCTGAACTCTTCCAGAGACGGGTGTCACGTCCTGATGGGGGTGTGGGTGTGGCTTCGCTCAGTCAACGTGTGGTCAACACTCTTCCTCAGTGCTTTCCACTTCCAGACACTGAGGCGCGTGGCCCCTCCCCCTGGGACTGTTCACGGACCCCGCAGGCCCCCCAAGACAATCCTGATTAGCCTGGGCCTCATCTGGTTCCTAAACCTGATCTATGCTATACCTGCACACATCTACTCTACCAACGGGAATAAGAACAGCACAGAGGTAGGACCCTGATTCAATATAAGCAGAGAGATAGACAATTGTGATGTGTATTCCTCTTTGAATTGTGGGAAAATGTTTTACACCCCTTCTCTACCTTCTCTTCCCTCCCCATCCCATCTCGTCTCCTCGTCTCCTCTTCCCTCCACGCCTCCTCTCTCCACCCTTCCAGACCCTGATGTTGGTCAGCAGCACCACGCGCCCCCTGCTGGGCTGTGTGTGGAACTTTCCCTCCAGCTACAACGGCCTGGCATACGCCACCACCTCCATGGTGATCCATGAGATCCTGCCTATCATCCTGATGGCCATCACCAACCTGGGCTCCCTCTACACACTCTACACCCACGGCAGGACCCACAACCCAGCACACATGACCCAGGACGCGCCCGTCATCAAGAGGATACCGGCTGAGAGACGGGCTGCCAAGGTGAGAGAGGCTGGAATGATTCAGAATGATGGCTTGTTGTGTGTGGCCTGCCGCCTGGTTATTGTGGATGGAAAGAAGTACAACACGTGATTTGGACCTGTAACATTGTTATTGTTGTTAAAATGAGGAATTTTCTCTCCAGGTGATTCTAGCCCTCATCGTGCTCTTCATTGGGTCTTGGGGAACCAGCATAATTTCAATAAACTACTTCAACTACAACCGAGGTTTGTCAGCCGGGTTCCTCCTGGTTATAGCCCGCTTTGCCAACACCATCTTCATCGCCTTTTCGCCCATCGTGCTGGCAGTGGGTCACCGGCGGCTGCGTGCTGTCATTAAGTCTTTTCTTACTCACTGACAGATCCCACACCCTGAATCACACTGCAACTGACATTATGGGGAAGTCAGTGGAATAATAATAGTACACTTGCCTTAACATAGCCTAACAATACATTAGAATTACATGGTTGTTGGCATTCCCCTCTATACGTTGGCAACCATTTGATTCTCTTCCAGAGGCAGACTGTTTTAACATGGCACCTATGAGAGACATTCATTTATTTTTTATCACAATTTCTATTGATTCATCAGTACTGAGGAATAGCACTGTCAGTTGTTCGGAGGAGTTTAATAGAAAAGGTTGTAGAGTTCATCATTGGAATGAAATGTGTTCATCTACATGTCAGTGAGACTACGTTAACACAATTTATTTCTGTCAACCTGCTCTTTTGTGAGCGACAGAATGTTTTTGATGTATAGACTGTACGTGAGAGGGCACTCCTATCTATGGATAGTTGTTGTTACATGTTCTTGTTTGTTCTTTAAAAAACGGGTCAAAATAAAGGCCTTTATTTGTACCATCTCTGTCACGCCCTGGCCATAGAGAGGTTTTTATTCTCTATTTTGGTTGGGCCAGGGTTGTGACTAGGGTGGGCATTCTAGTTTCTTTATTTCTATGTTGGTGTGGTTCCCAATCAGAGGCAGCTGTCTATCGTTGTCTCTGATTGGGGATCATATATAAGTTGTCCTTTTTCGTTTGGGTTTTGTGGGTAGTTATTTTCTGTTTAGTGCCTGCACATGACAGAACAGTTTTTTTTCTTCTCTTTGTTATTTTGTTTGAGTGTTTTTTGATTAATAAAACATCATGAACACTTACCACGCTACGTTTTGGTCCATGCATTCCGACAAGAGCCGTGACAATCTCTCAACCTCTGAGACAGTTGATGCCAGAGGCTCATCTACATGAAGCTCATTGAGAGAGTGAACAGTCCAACAGGATCTGTCTTTGCATAATGTGAGAGCTTATCACAATATTTCAACACTCCAGATCTTAAACATTCCATTACTTTAAATGTACTTAGGTAATAATTGGATGGGTTATTACTTATAACAGGGTTTGTATATATATGTGGACATTTAAACACAGAATGAGGGGAAGGCAAGCACTGGTTATTTAATTATTCCATACAAAGTCGTACTCATTTATTCAGTCACATTTTTTTTTTTATAATTTTTTATTTGCTTCAACTCTCTCCTGTACTTTGATTACCTCTCTCCTACTGAATAGTGAAAACAGTTTTTATTTTACCTTCTTTCCCATTGTCTGGAGCTTTGCATTCCTCCACTATTTCCTCCTGTTGACATTTGACACTGTCAGCACAGCCAACAATAATCCACGGTGATCCTCCTCCTCAGCTTGTCATTTCCCAGAGCCACCCCCATAGGGCTGAAGCCCACCAACAGAGAGGTAGAGAAGTGGGACTCAGTCAGCGGCCCCTCCGCATGGTGCCCCCCGTTATGGTTGTAGTACGTCACCATCGCAACCTGCAGGACCCAGCACACCACAAACAGCGTCATCATGATCACATGACTACCCTTGCGTTCACTGACCACATGACTGTCCAGCTCTCCCTGCATCCCTCCCCCTGCCTTGCCCATCGTGCTTGGCCAGTGTAGCCAGGTTGGTGCCCACCATCAGCACCAGTGGAGTCACCTTGTTGAGGGCAAGGGAGGAGGAGGAGGAGGCTGAGCCCTGCTCCTCAGAGGGGAAATCCCACACACAGCCCAGCAGGGGCCTAGTGGTGCAGCTAATGACCATCAGCTCCACCATGGTGTTGCCGTGTACCTGGGTGGTGTTGACCAGCACCAGCAGGGAGAAGGCCAGGTTGACCCTGTAGACCAGCTCCGGGCCCACCGACACCCTCTTCCTTTCACGTTGCTGTGCTAGGGACCCCACAGCTCCTGGCGTGGGCTGCAGAGTCACTCAGCAGCCCACGGCCCGCCACCAAGAGGTGGCACCAGTCCAGGGCCAGGGACACTCCAGACACAAAGATGGGCACCGTGCGGAACAGAGACGTCAGCAGGTTGGCCAGCGACAGGTTCACCAGGATTGTGTCAGCGGGAGGGAGTCGACAAGACAGACTTTTAATGGCCGACGAACACCTGAGAGAGAGGGAGAGAGAAAGAGTATAATGAACTATTATACTAATTATGTGATGTTATCTCAGGCGGAGATATTTCATGACTATTGACAGTTAGGGTTCTATTTCTCCTCACCTCATGGATGATCAGTATGTTCCACAGGATGCCAGAAAAGACCAGCAACCCAAACAGAATAGCATCTACAGTGAGAACCTTTGACATAGTATCCTCCTCAGCATGGCGCCACAATTTCTTTGTTATTCATTGCCTAAATGTATTATTACTATTCTAGGGTCTCAATTCTACCTCTGCCTCTATCCTGTTAATTGTGAACTATTTATATAGACATCTACACGCACTCATGCACAAACAAAGCCATCCCAAAAACAAACTCAGCATCTTCAGTGTTGCTGACCAGGCTCAGGGTAAATTTACTCCAATCATTTGTCGCCTAGATAGGCCTTCCATGCCCTTGCCTGCTGCTTAGGTATGCAGATTTGTCACTGCATTGGCTAGCAGCGAACACACACCACTTACACACCACTGGTTCCCCTTTTGCTGCTATAACAGCCTCCACTCTTCTGGGAAGGCTTTCCACTAGATGTTGGAACAGTGCTGTGGGGACTTGCTTCCATTCAGCCACAAGAGTATTAGGGTGGTTGAGCACTGATGTTGGGCGATTAGGCCTGGCTCGCAGTCGGTGTTCCAATTCATCCCAAAGGTGTTCGATGGGGTTGAGGTCAGGGCTCTGTGCAGGCCAGTCAAGTTTTTCCACACTGATCTCGACAAATCATTTCTGTATGGTCCTCGCATTGTGCACGGGGGCATTGTCATGCTGAAACAGAAAAGGGCCTTCCCAAACTGCTGCCACAAAGTTGGAAGCACAGAATCATCTATAACCTTATTGATTAAGATTTCCCTTCACTGGAACTAAGAGGCCTAGCCCAATCCATGAAAAACAGCCCCAGACCATTATTCCTCCTCCACAAAACGTTACAGTTGGCACTATGCATTGTGGCAGGTAGCGTTCTCCTGGCATCTACCAAACCCAAATTCCGGAGTCCAATGGTGGCGAGCTTTACACCACTCCAGCCGACGCTTGGCATGGCGATCTTAGGCTTGTATGTGGCTGCTTGACCATAGAAACCCATTTCATGAAGCTTCCTACGAATAGTTATTGTGCTGAAGTTGCTTCCAGAGGCAGTCAAACTCGGTAGTGAGTGTTGGAACCGAGTACAGCTATACAGCTAATAGCTAAATCCACTAATTTGCAGGGGTGTCCACGTACTTTTGTATATATAGTGTATCAACTCATACCACACAGACAGGTCACATCAACAAGACATGTGAGGCTGACTAATACCTGAGACCATCTATACTATAAAGATATACAAATGGTTTCATGCCAATCTTAGCTCATTTGAGAGAGCGTTCAGGCATGTATTTCTTTGTTGCCCTTTAACAAACCTGGCTGTAAGTTGCCAATTCAAACAAATAAAACATGGCTAAATCGACCCATTTTAAAAGGGGTATGTGACTGTGGCAGATATCTGTTGGCCCACACGTGTATGTTTAGATGTTTGTGTGTTATGTCATCATCCCGCACATTGTTATCTCCCATTGCTCAGAGGGGCGGATTGTAGAGAGTCATCATTAGACTCATTTACCCAGCATCCCCCGGGAGCTTCCCAGCGGTCTTATTAAAATCATCCCCTCCACTGATGCTGCACACTGTTCCTGTCCTCTCCCTTGGCACTACTACCTTGCTGGCTTGCCAATTTTTTCCTTTTGGGAATGGACATATAATCATTACCTCCAATAACCTCCACATAGAACTGCTGAGTCAAAATTGATCAAAGATTAAATGTTCTCAAATTAAAGATCGTCAGAGAAAGATATGAAGCTTTTTGTGACCATTATAACTGCCAGTAGGTGTTGTTAAACTGTGAGTTGTATTACCTATATGATGATTAGCAATGAATATGTATTTAGATTGATGTAATCCAGCTGATTATCCTTGTTATAATTCTCCATAATTATTCCAAAGATGAAATACTATTTAAAGAAGTTATCAGGAGGTTGTTTATCTAACCAGACATTAATGTTTCAGCAAAAACTTCAGAAGTGTTTGAATGTGTACAAAAGAAACCCAGGCTTGTTGTAGAATGTTGTAGACCGACTATCAATTATTACCACTTGAGGTCACTGTACACTTTAAAAAGAAAAGGTTCCTGGAGTATCCTTTAGGGGTTCTTCAAATTGAAACTGTGGGGGAACCTCTAGAAGTTCTTCAAAGAACTCATTTTAATGGATCCTCGAAGAACCCTTTGAATAACCTTTTGGGGTTAATTTTTTAACTACCCCACTCCCCTACTATTATTATTATTAATAATAATAATAATATGCATAACAACAAGAACAATAACATAATATTTGAGTTGTCAGTGTTTATTATGATTTTAGTGGCAATGCAGAATAAAAAATCTAAATATGAGGTAATAGGTGATCAGTTCAGTCATCTGCACCCAATACAGCTAGCCTTCAACATATTCTTATAGCCTAAATATTCTTAACTCTTTGTTGATTGATATCCATCGAATTGTGTCCAATTTCTGTTTTAGAAAGATTTGCACAAATATGAAAAGATAGAGAGTATAATCGTAAAACAATATGAATATAGATCATACAAGGGACAACCCTTGCACCTGCTGTCCTTTCAAATTCAAATCCAAGTTGGGCAGTTAGGTTCCTGCAAGAACCCCCACCAACTAAGGAGGTTCATTGATTAATTTTCAGTGCCAAGAACCCTAAGGGTCTTCGAAGAACCCTTGTTGACCCCCTGATTTTTAGAGTCTAGGTTTGGAAATCGCATCACATCAAAACAAACTATAGTCCTAGATTTCAGCTTTATATTATAGCCTCTACTGACAATATCCAGATGTTCGTTAGTATTGGTAACATCTACCTATAGCATGACGAATGTGTTATAAACTCTTATCAGAGTTGTTTTTGCTACAATTTTGAATAAGTATGAATATATCATGCTTAGGCTATTACAAGACAATTATGCCTGAAAATAAGAAACAATTTTTTGGGGCACAAAACAATCTCATTATATTGCATTTCCAACACTCTGCCTGACTTGATAGTATAGACAAAAGACTACACACAACAGCATTGAAGACTACAGCCTAGCACCCAATGTGGGAGTAAGGAGTGGGAGTTAACTGGAGGAAGGTCGCTTGGGTGGAAGGATGGAAAGGCACAAAAAAACAGAAAGGGTGGCAGGGAAATTAAGATTGGAGTAGGGACTTGAAATGATGACTCATGTAATTGACTGCTGATGACTACGCTGCAAACATTCTGACAGACACAAAAACACACTCTTCCTCGCGACAACCATCACAGACAGCCAGACAGGACAAGACTGAGACAAATGTACCTGAAAAGATAATTGCCGTCGTCTTCGTTCTCGAAAACCTAGAAATGTAAGTTCTCTTCTCAATAGCCAAATTGCATCTTATATTTATTGCCGTTTACATTAACCATTCTAATAAGCGGTGTGACCTATTTATTGGTCTGTTGAGTTGCGTGCGTAACCAACATGTGGTGTATGGCTTAAAACAGAGCATTCGTAAGTGATATCAGTCTGGCTCATTCTATAAAAGTGTGGTCTGTATCAATCAGACATGGTATATAATATGGTATATAATTTTTATTGTCCGATTTTATCGCAGATTGTTCTCGTGCTGGCCATCGGGGGAATACAGCGCTTTGATGGTGGTGTAGGACTGTGTTATGGAAGCCACCTGCCCCCATAACTCTCTTTCTCGCCTCGGATCTCCGCCGACAGTAACGGTGCTGTCCACTATGCATTTGCACTAAATACAGTGAAAGTGAACTGGTAAGAAGAGAAGAAATGAGAAGAAAATCGCTGGTTGCCTTCTCGGCAGTACTGTTCTGTCTGTGCCGCGCGACAATCGTCTCCAACCGGACGCGCGGCGGCCGCTACGCGCAAACATCATCCACATCATCAGACAAGGGAAGCGAGAAGGACGTGGGTGTCTCCCCAATCTCTGGCCAACAACATATCTACAATGTTGATTATTTCAGTAAGAATGAAACAATGGGCTCACCAAGGCGGCAGGGGGACTTCAGCCATAGGAATGGCACTTCCTCCATCAAAACCAGCAGAGGCAATACAGGCACCACTATGATATTTGGCAGGCCAGACCATGTTCAAGGTGGAACAGGGTGGGCCATGGACAGAGGAGTGGCACCAATATGTGCCTACCGGGTGATGGAGGAGGGAATCGGGGGGCGACTGTGTTTTCGACACACACAGCTGGGGTTCAGGTGTCATCGTGGAGACTGCCGGACTGTTCCATCTGCAGGAGGGTCCCTGGTGGCCAACGTTTTGACCAACGGCAGCGTGCTACTACAGTGGACATATGAAGATCTGAGGGAAGAGGCTCAACGGACAAATAAAGGAAACACAGCTGGACATGACCTAGATAAACAAGAGACAGAGACTAGAGGATCAAGTGTAGAGGGACAGACAGGGGCCCCTGGAACAGGGCTTAGGGAAGAGGGCAGGTTTGTAACTGCCCCACCAAAGAGGGTATTCGGTGGACGACGTGTCAGAAGGGGTGGGTTTGGGCTAAGCTGCTGGTGGAACGGGAGCTACACCCAGTTTGAGTGCGCTAACACCCATCTTGGCTCTGGTTGCAGGGACTTCTTGCTGACTGAGCTGCATGAGAGCGTCCCTTACCGCATCTGCCTGCATCCGCTTGCCTCTACCCTGACCCCACCGCTCCACTCAGAAGGAGCAGGCCAGAGGGAGGACCTGGGGGACTGTGTGGAGTTCACTGTCTCACCCTTGGGCATGCAGGACATTGTGATTGCCATGACAACAGTGGGAGGAGCCATCTGTGTGATGCTGGTCATCATCTGCCTGCTGGTGGCGTACATCACTGAGAACATCATGAGCCCCACGACACAGCACTCACACTCCACATACCACTCTCACCACTAATGTCACTCACACAAACATGCACGCATGTGTGTGCACACACACGTAACCTTATTCAGCAATATCGCAGTCATTTATTTTAATCCCACATCTAAATCAACACACTAAAAACACAATTATGTAACATACTGTGGTTGAACACCCACAATAAAAATCTCACTCGGATTCAGGGCATTGCACCTTACACACTACTAGATCTGTAAGCTTGTGGAAGAATGATGAACTAAGCCTCAAAACAGACCACCACACTTTCAAATACTATGAAATACTTTTCAAATGATAGGGCTCAGAGAATTCCCTCTTTGTGTGAGCATTAATTTGTGTGTTTATTTTCCTCTTGTGTATTTATCTCATTACTAGCCTTTATGCTAGTAATCAAAGTGCTCTGTATTAGAGATAGTAAGCTGCTAGTCAGTAGGCCTACCTAAGAGTGAAACATGTTCTATAGTTGAGCAATGTTATGAACCAGTATTTAGCACAAATCCTCTTTTTTGGAGTCCAGTTCTATATTTGCAGTAATTACATATGTTCAGTGGTAAGTAATAAGTGCAAGCACAGTAGGTAATTGAATTAATGATTTCTTACTTTTCACCTCAGAGAGGGTTAATTTAATAACTGTCAACAATGCACCCTCAGGCACCCAAGAATGATTCCTATTTGCCTTACCTTCTCCTGGATGTAGAGATCTATGTATACTGAACATCCCTGTTAGTGAGCATTAATCCATCCACCTGACAGGTGAGGCATATCAAGAAGCTGATTAAACAGCATGATCATTACACAGGTGCACCTTGTGCTGGGGACAATAAAAGACCACTCTAAAATGTGCAGTTTTGTCACACAACACAATGCCACATATGTCTCAAGTTTTGAAGGAGCGTGCAATTTACCTGCTGACTGCAGAAATGTCCACCAGAGTTGTTGCCAGAGAATTGAATGTTAATTTCTCTACCATAAGCCAACTCCAACATTGTTTTAGAGAATTTGCCAGAACATCCAACTGGCCTCACAACCACAGACCACGTGTAACCACACCAGCCCAGGACCTCCTCATCCAACTTCTTCGCCTGCGGGATCGTCTGAGACCAGCCACCCAGACAGCTGATGAAACTGAGGAGTATTTCTGTCTGTAATAAAACCCCTTTGTTAGGAAAAACTAATTCTGATTGGCTGGGCCTGGCTCCCCAGTGGGTGGGCCTATGTCCTTCCATGTCCACTCATGGCTGCGCCCCTGCCCAGTCATGTGAAATCCATAGATTAGGGCCTAATGAATTTATTTCAATTTACTGATTTCCTTATATGAACTGTAACTCAGTAAAATCTTTGAAATTGTTGTATGTTGTGTTTATATTTTTGTTCAATATATGTTGTAGACCTTCGACAGGCTGGTCTGCTCTGCAGTCTGCCAAATATACTGTGCCCAACCTCTAGTTTAGGAGGCCCTGTGGAATCAATAAAACACTGCGAGCATATGATTTTTGTATGTGTAAATGGGTACAGAAAAATATTATTTGTGTCTATCTGTCTATCTATCCATCCATCGTACAAATAAAATATAGATGGCTATGCCTAGGCTTTTTGTACAATTAATGTAGGCACAGTGGGGGCTCCCAAGTGGCACAGTGACCTAAGGCACTGCATCTCAGTGCTAGAGGCATCACTACAGACACCCTGGTTCGAATCCAGGCTGTATCACAACCAGCCATGATTGGGAGTTGATTAGTACAGTGCACAATTGGCCCAGCGTCGTCTGGGTTTGGCTGGTGTAGGCAGTCATTGTAAATAAGTATTTGTTCTTAACTGACTTGCCTAGTTAAATAAAGGTAAAATAAAAAGTGGCAGTCTTTTCCAGCATCATCAGGGCTTGAGGACACTTGAGAAGTTTCTGTTTGGATGACGTCATGCATGCACAGGAAGGAAAAAATCGATTTGGTACGAAGCCCTGCCCCTTATGACATCGACTGTAAAACCTTGGTTAAAAGTCCCCGCCGCCATTTTAACAGGCAGGCTCACAGAAAGAAGATTGTCACATCGCCTTGAAACGTTTATACCCCGTTGTATTTGCTTAGTTAGCTAGATCGAAGGCCTTCCCAGCAGTCTTTTTGTGATAGTTAGATTTCTACCACATTTTAACTAGTTGTGTGTTGTACTTAACATTCGATTGCTAGTTATTTCAGAAAAATAGCATTCGCAATGCCGAGCCACCCGCTGCGCGTGGCGGTTGTGTGCTCGAGCAACCAGAACCGCAGCATGGAAGCGCACAACATCCTCAGGTAACATTACTGGAAGAAAACTAAACAACGACGACATGCCAAGAAGCAAGGACCTTTGATTTTCATCGGTCTGGGTCTTTTACCTGGCTGAGAGCTCACCCTCCTCGACACAACAATGGGCTCACTACGTAGACCGCATTCTGTTTCCGGCAAACGACGCATTTTATTACAATACACAATGGCTAACTTCCATATGTACACGACAGAGACGTATACTTATTTACTTTTGTATCAAGCTCAACTAGTTCCCAGTGGCACACATGGAGATAAAGCAAATTTATTTTTCTTCGCCGGTGTTACGACTACCGGAAGTAGGGAATTTTTTTGTTCAGTGTAGTGGCCATCCGCATAGCCTCCGTCAGTCACTAACTGGAGGTAGCTAGATCAAACTCTTGCTAGAACTAGGCAACCAACCAGTGAACTACCTGAAATTGTAAAAAGATGGTGAAATATATTTTTTTAAATAGGGAGACCTGCCATGCATCACCTACAACGTACTTTCAGGTTCGGGATTATTCCAAGAAAGCGTCATAAAGTAGTTGTCACTCAACAGCCTTTACATTCAAAATTTTAAAACTTTTTAGGTAGGGTAAAGGTCAAATCAAACGCGATCGGGCGTTGCTTTGCTTAGACGCGAGAGAAATAGACTTGCTGTCTAATTTGTAGCGCATGAAGCTTTTAACGGCGTTGTCGTTCGCGACCAGTCTTTTCTCGCGTCTACGCGAAACAATGCTTGTTCGCGTTTCGTTTAATGTGTCATTAACACTAAACAAATGTATCTTAGACTAATTTGTCATTTTACTGAGTGCATAAATAATAAAAGTTGGAAAATCTCCATGCGTGGAGAGAAAGGTAAGGAGAGTCTGCCTATTGGGGAATGACGCCTGTGATATGGCTCTTGAGATGAGATTACTTTATTGATGATGACTGATCCACAAATTTCCCCTTCTGTGGCCTGTATGCTTTTTGTCTTGCATGTGCTGGTCTGTAAGTAACCGTCCCCCCCCCCCCCCCCATCATTCTCTTTGTTTATACAGCAAGCGAGGCTTTGACGTTCGCTCTTTTGGGACAGGGTCCCATGTGAAGCTACCTGGTCCCGCACCGGACAAGCCCAATGTGTACGACTTCAAAACCACTTATGAACAGATGTACAACGACCTGGTCCGCAAGGACAAGGAGCTGTATCCCCTGCACTCTTGCATTCACACACAGACACAACATAAACACAGCCCTACCTCTTCATGTTTATTTTCTCCAGTGAGTTATTCTCTTTATCTTCACAGGAAAATATACAGAGTTAGAAGTATGAATTTGTTAAGGGTGATTGAACAGGGAAGTATTTCATAGTGTTTATTGTTGGGTGATTTTGTAGGTAAGGATGTCCTTCACTAACCTGATCTCAGATCTGTTTGTGCTCTTGCGAACACCATTGCTGCCCATGTTAATCCAAACATTGGCATGACAGAATGACGAGAAGCTGGCATGATAGCACATACAGACTGCCACGCAGGCTAGTCCATTACATCTATTTTTGAGATTTCTCACATGCTGTCATAGTGCTTTTTTTAACAATAGTGATGTGCTTGGAATATTTTACTTTCAGCAGGTTTCAACATGTAAACAAGTAGCCATTTACCCTCTATAACCAGGTAGGTTGATTCTGTGCCAAGAAACCAACACTTCTAGGGAACATATCCCAGTCTTTCCATATCAGGACCTGGATGTAGACTTTAAACAAAAGAGAAGGGCTGGTTTGTATAACACTATGTATTTGACCCAACTAGTCAGTGTAGTTTTTAATCTTGCATATTGTTTAGGCAAGGGCACTACTTTTGAATGTGAACATTCTTTCCTTATGTGCTGTGTTAGTATGTGCTTTCAAAGAATTGGAGCCCCTCCCCCCATTACAGGGCTCTCAACCATATGCTCTTCAGAAAATAAATTAGCCGTTGGACCCAACTTCTTTGAATAGGCATACATTCATACGACAACTCTGGAACCCACATGGACCAACCTTAAATGGACTCCTACTCCCTTTACACCTAAGATCTGAGAAAATGTGATATGTTTAAGCACTAAGGTGAAAAGGTGGAGCTATTACCATATTGTAGATGCCTATTAAATCCTCTCAGATCTACTGAAGTACATGGTGGGGTAGGAGCTAGCGATCCATTTAGGATTCAGTGTATTTAAAACATTTCAGTGTTGGAAGACATGCTCAGTAGTGTTTTGGGGTGGGGATGGTTAAAGAGGTATGTTTAAATGTACAAAAAAGTTTATTTTTGTGCAAGGAGATATCTGCATGCTAGTAAAAAGAATGTATAATATTAAATGTTAGTGGGAACACCATAGCACTCCTTTCACTGGCCAAGTCCCTATTTGGGAGTATACAGGAGTGGGACCTTATCCTTACAATGCAGACAAGGATTGGAGATCATTTCAGTAATATTTTCTTGACTATTAATCTTGGTCTTTGCTCTAAAAAATAAAATCAATTTAAATTGAGTAGATAAGGCAGGTGACTTCCTAGAATATTGCACTGGTAGTTCAAGTTATTCGAGGCCAGTTACAATAAGAGTTATTAGTTACATTTATTAGAAGCTTCCAAAGATCAAATACATTTTGAGTGTGTTTTGGCCTCTAGGGGGCATTGTGTCTTGAGTATTCACAGTGACTGACACCTTAAGTTTCATATGTTTGAGGTCTTGTGTGTTGGTCCTTCGTCTTGCTGTGTTCCTTGACCCTGAGCACCTCAGATACACACAGAATGGAATCCTGCACATGCTGGACCGCAACAAGCGGATCAAGTCCCGACCGGAACGCTTCCAGAGCTGTAAGGACCAGTTTGACCTGGTCATCACCTGTGAGGAGAGGGTCTACGACCAAGTGCTAGAGGGTGAGAGGGGACCTGGGACAGAAGGTGGGGTTGTGGGCTTCTCATGTCAAGTTGTGAAATATCAATTAGGAATTGTGAATACACTTTGAATAAAGTTACAGTCTCGGGCTAGGTCACTGGATTCATGTTGATCAACGATCACTATTCTCCCCAATTTCTCTCACTCAGACCTGAGCTCTCGGGAGCAGGAGACTTTCACGCCGGTTCATGTCATCAACGTGGACATCCAGGACAACCACGAGGAGGCCACACTGGGGGCTTTCCTCATCTGTGAGCTGTGTCAGTGTGTGAGTGTATCTGCCTGCCTGGCCACCAGCAACCATTATCACAGGCTTACACTGTTACATTGTCATAGCATGAATATCAGGGATATATGGTAGTATGAGTACATAGTGTCACATTGTTGCTACAGTGGGATATGTGTTTCTGCAAGATACATGGTGTATCTGACCATTATGATTTGGAACGTAGGTGTGCAACTTATATTGGCGATAAATACATGCGTAATGTTGTATGAGTAAGTGGTATGTCACTGTAATTATATTACACTGAGCCCTAAAGTGTATGGCTGTCTTGCCTTGACCCATGTAGCAGGTGTTGTATGTCTGACCCTCCCTTCCCTCTCAGATCCAGCACACGGATGATATGGAAAACGAGATGGACGAGCTGCTGCAGGAGTTTGAGGACAAGAGCAACAGACCTTTCCTCCACACTGTCTGCTTCTACTGATGCCCATGCTACCAAACCTGCAATATCATACGCCCCCTGACCAAACATGCACGTTTATACACAAACTCATGCACACTTCCATATACACTTACTGATTACCTTTCACACACACACCCTCTGCTGTTGGTCAGGGCTGAGGGGACAGGGATGAATGCTCTCTGCGCTCAAGTAGGCAGGCTCATCCCTCCTGCTCTGCCTTTCCTCCTCAGGGCCAAGGTGGGCCCAAGGTCCTCCCCCATCCTACAGTGAAACCACTGACCCGCCTTCCCACAAAGAGAAATGCCCCTTTTGTCAAACACGTCCTCCTCTACCTCTAAAGGAGGATACTTTTCTAAGTCTTGCACAGTGATGCTGATTGCTGAGCAACAATTAATTTAATTCATTTTTAAGAATGATGAATAGATATTGTTTTTATGAAGTATGATTTGTCACATTTACTCTTGATGGAGAGTAGTATTGTTGACACGGATGGGATAGAGTGGAGACTGGTTAGGCATGAATGTGTTTCAGTGTGTGAGTGAGTGTATACCAGTAGTTAATTAGGAATTCATCAAAATAGGGGGATAATGAACCAAATAGAGACCACGAGGTTCTCTTTTGCCCTCGTTTCCATTATGTTTTGATTCATGTTTAAAAACTCAGAAGATCTGCTACCTTTCAGGGTGTAATATTTCTTTTCTTTTGAAAACTGAAAAGAATGAAAATGTTGTAATTATTTGCAAGCTGAGAGTTCAGTCCAGAGTGCCTGAATATTTCTGTATGTACATATGAATCCATTAAATGAATAAACATCTCTAGAAAAACTTGATGAATTGACTTTTTAGTGCATTGCACAGATCCTGGATACAGTATTCTGCATGCATAGAAGATTTTAATCAACAAATGTACCTTGTAAAGGTTCTATAGCCCAATGACTGCATTCATAAAGATGGCAAAAAATGTCCTCTTCCATCTGCTGATGTTCATGTCCATGGCAACATGATACTGTGTTTACCATTTCAAATGTGTTTTATCCCAGGACTTTTTATGCAGTTACCCATGGCGTTAACAGCATGCCCAATAAAAATGTTCAGTCACGAGCTTACTCCAATTTCACTGACTAATGATGAGCAATACAGTTGTTAAATTCGGTGCACAGAAACAATTGAGTGGCAGGAACACAGTAGCCTGGCTCACCTTGAGTTGCACATGGACTATAATAATGTCAGAGAATATTATTTAACTGATGCAGCAGTTTGTTCATACTGGGAGAGAAGAGGAAAGGATGGGAGGGCTGCAAGGTCTCTGATTTATGGGTAATGCAAAAAGAAAATCACCGGAGACAGAACTAGGGTTGAAGTGACATTCCCATATCCTAACCTCCCTCTGTCATCTCTAGTGACATAAATGGATAAATGACATTGTCCTTGCCTTACAATAGGCCTATAAGACCAGGGTGGTTTGGTTTGTCATGGCAATATAATAAGGCAAAACCTGATTCTGTGACATTTTAGATTTCAGGTGACTAGTGTAGACCTACGCTCGTCATGGTGCTGTTCATGGTGCTATATCGTTAGCTGGCACGCGTTGCGGCGCTGTCCATGGTGCTGCATTGTTTATGTGTACGACCTTATAAGGAGACACTGGTTCAACGCAGGTTAGAGAGTCAGGACAACATTAAGAAAAAGCCTTTCAATATGTGACATTCTATTATTAACCATTATTAATCTATTATTCCCGGGGCCCCAATCCACTCAGGCCCAGTTAATCTTCCGCTTGTTTGCTTTTCCCTGATAGACGTCGGCAAAAAAGTGAATGTGTTGTCACAAACGAAGCCCAGCCCAACAGAACGGTGTAGAATACATATTTGAACTGCTGATTGTCAGAGAGAGAGAGAGAGAGAGAGAGAGAGAGAGAGAAAGAGAGAGAGAGAGTATGCATATCAGTTATGTTAATTCGTTGTTAATTTATGTTGAAGCATGCTATCATCATTTTCATACACTAAACCCTTGCCATATGAATAGGCGGGCCTACTATGCTTTTGGGGGCAAATTTGGGGTGGAAATTGATTCAGCCTATAATTTGTTTCTCTGAAGGAGTCTAAAAATGCCTCCGCTATTATCGACTGGAATGCACAGTGGGAGGCTCCGTATTCTCTTTCAGCTGCGCCAAAGTAGCCTATCCTGTCGGACTATGAGAAATGATAGATAGCCTGACAATGAACAAACACCTGCTAGAGGGAGCTAACACGGAAAACGACCTGATTGGAGAAGAAAATACGAATCGATGATTCCTTGCCTAATGCCAGTGGATGCGTCCAGGTAAATAGGCTACACCAGGAACTGTGCAGTGGCTGGCATCACAACAACGCATGGATCGCGACTTCGTCCTGATATCAACTGTGTTGCCGTGCTCTGGAATAGCCTAACAATTCTGACATACGCTACAGCTTTCACACCACGCCTCCCCGTTGCACGCAGCTCGATTAACCATCGTCGCTGGTGCACAGAGTGCTTTTCAAAAGGGAGCGAAAATGAGACTGGTCTTCATCTCCTCATGTCGCGGAGAAAGGAACATCGGATAGACGATGCAATGATGGGTAGTTGGACACTGATGCTGCATCCATGAGCGCCTTCACTTCAGGGTGTTGTTTTTGGCACAGGTACCACAGGATAGTTCTGGAGGGAGAGCAAAAAACTGCTGTTGGGAAGTTTTGACTCAAACGTGCACAACCGCCACGATCTTTATGATTTTGGGGGATTTATTTGTGATGGTAAGAAGAACACCGTTATCCCCATTCCCCACACTCCCTTATGTGTAACAATTTAATCTGTTCAAAGCTGTCAAATGGATATTTCAAACGACCTAGACATCAACGTGGCCTACATGAGGCGAAACAATCAATAAACTGCCAAGGAAAAAAAAAAATCTGGAGTAACGACACTTAATTATTTTTAGAATTTACATTTTTGTGTGTCATCTACCTGAGAAGTTGGGCAACATATGCTGTTATGGGAATGCGGCTTGTTTTGTCCCAGTTGACTTCAGTGGTTCTTTTCAGGCTGTTGCGTGTCTAACGGACATGAACGCGCTACTGGACCGCTTTCACAACTATATTTTACCACATTTACGAGGGGAGGACCACGTCTGCCATTGCAACTGTGGAAGGTAAAACAAACTTTCCAAAATAATGTGATTTAATGTTATGCAAAACAAGAGCATACGGAAACCGTTTGTTTAAAACTACACTGTAAAACCAAGTGTTTAGGATCTGAGCACATAACTAAACCCTTTTCTGTAACACTTTTTAAACGCATCATTCACTGTAACCCTTTTAAACACATGAACACGTTTATTCAGCACAGGGCGTTTAGGTTTTAAACACTAAACACTGGGGATGTTATTTTAACACTGTAGGGTAAAGTCATATTTGCATTCTTCCCAGCATGCCTTTCAAGTGAATGTGAGAGATACCCACCAATGACTGTATTTGATAGTGACAGAGGCATGGTTGTTGCATTTAATAACTTATATTCCTGAAGCCTTCACCTAGTGACTGCCTATGTGAATGTGTTAAAATGAAAAGTAAACCCTTTATGAAGACAAATTATACATTTAATCCCATTAGACCTTTAGTTATGACCTAGTTATTGACATTGTGGTTTGAAAATCCTGGCTCATGGGCCACATCAGACCTGCAAGTCACAATATGCTGGTTTGTGAAGTGATTAGTAATTCCTATCGGAATCCAGCCAGAGGGAGGATACCCAAGAATTGTACTATTTTATCACACACAACCTGCACTCAGAATGACTGCTATGGTGAAGGACTAAACAAACACGACTACCTAAAATATCTAAACTGGAACAACCATCTCAGTAATGGGTGCAATAAATCCAAGTAACAGATTGGATTAGTTTAGAAAATGTAAGTTATTTATCTCAAAACAAATCGTTTTTTGTCATAGGTGCCGAATACAACTGATCTGGACTTTATCGTGAAATGCTTGCTTAGGAGCCCTTCCCAACAATGCAGAGTTTAAAGATAACAAATAAAATAGTAACACAAGAGGAATACAATAAAATACACAGGAATGGAGCTATGTACAGGCAGTACCAGTACCAGATCAGTACCAGAGGTATTTGAGGTAGATATGTACATAAAGACAAGGTAAAGTGATAGATAATAATAAGAGTAACCTAAAGACCAGAGAAGCAGCAGCAAATTATGGGTGTAAAAGTGTGTGTATGTATGTGTGTTTGTGTTGTGTCGATCTGCATGTGCGTGTTATGTGTGTGTGCGTATGCGTTTGCAGTGTATGTGAATGTGTGTGGGTTTTGTGTGGGAGTGTCAATGTAATGTGTGTGAGTGAGTGTGTATATGGTTTGTATACAGTATATAGTCTAGTGAGTGTGCTTAGGGTCAGTGCAAGATAGAATCAGTACAACTAGTTTGGGTACCATTCACTAACTATTTAGCAGTCTGGCTATTTAGCAGTCTTATGGCTTGGGGGTAGAAGCTGTCTTGGAGCCTGTTGGTCTGAGTACCGATGCTCCGGTACCGTTTGTCAGACGGTAGCAGAGTGAACAGTCTATGGCTTGGATGGCTGGAGTCTTTGGCAATTTCTCAGGCCTTCCTCTGACACCGCCTGATATAAAGGTCCCAGATGGCAGGGAGCTCGGCCCCAGTGATGTACTGGGCTATCCGCACCACCCTCTGTAGCGCTTTGGGGTCAATGGCGGTGCATTTGCCATACCAAGTGGTGATGCAGCCAGTCAATATGCTGCTGTATAACTTTTTGAGGATCTGAGGGCCTATGCCAAATCTTTTCAGCCTCTTGATGGGGAAGAGGCGCTGCTGTGACTTCATGACTGTGCGGGGGTGTGTGGACCATGTTATGTCCTTAGTAATGTGGACGCCAAGGAACTTGAAGTTCTCAACCCATTCCACAACAGCCCAGTCCCCTCTTTCTCCTATAGTCCACAATCAGCTCCTTGGTTTTACTAACGTTGAGGGACAGGTTGTTGTCCTGGCACCACACTGCTAAGTCTCTGACCTCCTCCCTTTAGGCTGACTCATCGCCGTCGGTGATCAGGCCTACCACCATCGTCTCGTCAGAAAATCTTAATGGTATTGGAGTCGTGTGTGGCCACGCAGTCGTGGGTGAACAGGGATCACAAGAGGGGACTAAGCACACACACCTGAAGGGCCCCCGTGTTGAGGGTCAGCGTGGCGGAGGTGTTATTGTCTACCCTCATCACCTGGGGCCGGCCCGTCAGGAAGTCCAGGATCCAGTTGCGGAGGGAGGGGTTCAGTCCCAGGGTCCCTAACTTGGTGATAAACTTGGAGGGGACTATGGTGTTCAACGCTGAGCTGTAGTCTATGAACAGCATTCTCACATAGTTATTTCCCCTCTTGTCCAGGTGGGAGAGGGTGGGTTTAAGTGCAATTGAGATTGTGTCATCTTTGGATCTGTTGGGGCAGTATACAAATTGGAGTGGGTCTAGGGTGTCTGGGATGATGGTATTGATGTGTGACATGACCATCCTTTCAAAGCACTTCATAAGTACAGATGTGAGTGCTACAGGGTGATAGTCATTTAGGCAGGTTACATTGGAGTTTATGGGAACAGTGGTGGTCAGTATGAAACATGTTGGGATTACAGACAAGGATAGATTGAACATGTCAGTGAAGACACTTGCCAGCTGTTCTGCGCATGCGTTGAGAACACGCCCTGGTATTCCGTCTGGCTCCGCGGCCTTGTGATTGTTAGCCTATTTAAACATTTTGCTCACATCAGCCACGAAGAGCGAGGTCACACAGTCATCTGGAAAAACAGGAGCTTTTTTCCCAGAAAAACAAAAGCCATGTAGTTCGTTTGGGAGTCCTGCATCGCTGGGGAACTCATGGCTGGGATTCCCTTTGTAATCCGTTATTGTCTGCAAGCCCTGCCACGTACGATGAACGTCTGAGCGGGTGTAATATGATTCCACCTTCCTCCTATATTGTTTTTTCTCATGTTTGATGGCTCATCGGATGTCGTAGCAGGTTTTCTTGTATGCGTCCGTTTTCCGTCCCTAGCCTTTAGCCCAGCGCGGATATTGCTTGTAATCAATGGTTTTTGGTTTGGATACGTTCTTATAGTCACTATGTATAGTATACAATCAATATAGTATAAGATCAATTAATCAATCAATGTACATGAGGAAAGAGAGATATTAAAACAAACTATTCTTAAAATCAACCTGAAACAAAGCATGCTGGGAAATATAATAATAATGAAGCCACTCCTACATCTTTTTTTCTATCTGAGAAAGTAAACAGAAATTAACTCAACCCAGTTGAGTAACAAAAAACCACGCGATTGTAAAGATTTCTTGAATCAAATGTCCTGTCACTTCAACTTCTAATGACTAAATGCACTCTAAACAGGACAATGGGAAAGTAATCACTACTGTTTCAAATCTGAACACTTAGGAGATATACTGTAGGTGTTTTCCTGGTTGGAAACAAACTGGAAAAAGCTGACTCACGTTTAATCTTGCATTCTAACACCTATGTTCTAGATGAGAAAACTTATTGGCAAATCTAAATTACTTATGCTTAAGTTTTTAACACTGACCTTTATGTTAATAACTTATCACGTTTCATGGTTTTACAGTGTGCAGGTGATAGTGCACTGTTTATGGTGGATGGTCCATCAATATTTTGTTGTTATTTATAAGACAAAGAATGTTGACAGTTCTGTTTAGGTCGACTCACCTCAGAGATCACTGGTGAACTAGTGATGTAAAGCATCTGCAATAATGCATTATCTGCATGTAGCCTACATCATCTCCTATCACTTTTATCATCTCATTACAGTCTGTACATCAACGATGTATGAAACAGCTGTTGAACTATGTTGAACTATGCTCTTGTACATGATGGAAATGACTGGGTCTACATTCCCACAGTGTGACATGTCACTTAAGAATAGTTTGTTTTAATGTCTCTGCTTTCTCATGCACATTGATTGATTAATTGATATTATACTATATTGATTGACTTGTTTGTGCTCTCCACATCCTCCTTTTTTTGTTGGCACATACAGTACCTTTCTCCCTTGCAACTCTCTGTCCACTGGGGACAGACGCCGTTTTAATGTCTAGTTTTTGGTTGAGTTGTCAAATAACGAGAATTCAACATTCACATCATTGGATTTAGGTTAAAAGTTGGGTGAAAAAAAGACTAAATTCCCTTACGTTGATTACTTTTTGAAAATCCAATCAGTTTTCCACGTTGATTCAACGTCATCACATTGTAGTTGTGGTTGAAATTATGTGGAAACCACATTGATCCAACAAGTTTTTCTCCAGTGGTTGCCCACGTCAACACTCTTCTTGCTGCTATGGTTTCTCTCTACTGGGAGTGATTCCTGCAGCCCAGTGGTAGAGGGGGCTGGTCCACATGCACCACCCCAAGCCCCACCTCTCATGGGGCAGCGAGGCCAGCTGTTAGTGATGCGTCGACTGTGCTGCCCTCCAGCTGCAGCTGTTCACCGCTCAATGATGGGGCTGACAGCAGCACGCCCACTCAACCTCATCTATCCATCCAGCCATCCCACTCACCCACACAGCGCTACAGCAAAGTATATAGAACCACACATAGCCTAACCATATACAGTCTTTGTATGGTAGATTTAATTACTCCCTTATGTCATTGTATCTTCCTCAATGCACTTTTTACTCCCCCCCGTCCTCCTCTCTTCTCTCGCTCTACTCCCTCCCCTTTTCCTCCCTCCCCGCTCCACGTGTCCTTCTCTCTTCTCCTTGTCTCCTCACCTCACCCCCTCTCCCTCTGTCGCCTCCCTCTGGGCTTCAGGCACCATGTACACTATGTGATCCCGTATGATGGGGACCAGTCTCTGGTGGACTCTGCAGATAACTACTTTGTGAGTGACAGTGTGACCAAGCAGGAGCTGGACCTGATGCTGGGGCTGCTGCTGGGCTTCCTCCTCAGCTGGCTGCTGCTGTGTCTGGATGGGGTGCTGCACGCTGCCCTCAGACGTTGGAGGGCCAAACAGCACCATGGTGAGTCAGCAGGGGGCCACAACCCCACAGGCAGGCTCTAAGATGCAGAGAGACAATGTATGGGGAGCTGGTCTCAAAAGCCTGATACAGCTCTGAGTTTTAAAAATAGCAGCAGTAGAAAGTTGGTAAGGAATACAGATTTTTTGCTCATTGGGTGGGGGTAAAAATAGGATGTTCTTTGGATGAGTGATGGAATGTACAGGAGAACAAATGTCTAAAGGTGCAGAGGTGTGATGTCTCAACTTTGGATTTGCCTTGTTTGATGAAAACTGCAGTATCGTGGGCAGCTTCCATTCCGGAGACTACAGTACAGTGTGTAAACCTGTCTACAGTTCAATGACTTTTATAAGTGTGACTCAGCCATCGACCCATTTTATCACAATATTCCCCAGCTTGCTGCTGTTTCTCTTTGATTTCCTAAAATTCATTTTGGATCAGTGTTTTTCAGGCTTATATATGACAGTGGGAGTCCCCCCCCCCTCAGATTTCTACATTAAACTGTTGGCACTGATAAAGTCATCATACATTCTTCCCCTTTAGTCTAGACACAGTTTTTCCTGTGTGTAAAGTTTTCTCTTCATATTTCTCTATCCAGTCGTGGGATTAGTATAATTTCCAGCCAGAGCTGCTTGCCGTGTATGAAGTGATGGAGTTGGTTGGTGTATAAATTAGTCATGTATAGCTTCATGTCTTTTCAAACTGATGTTTTCTCTGATGCACACACACACAGCGTTTATTTGAGTGTCTGTGGTTTTAAAACTGTGAGTTCAGAGTTGAATTACTGCAAAGTTTCAGTGTCTTGTGATTTCTCTTTCTCCTCTCTCTGTACAGATTTGTAATCTCTCTCCCTTGCTTAAAATTCAGTATTTATCTCTCCCTCCCATCTCACCAATTAAATTAATGTTATTTAATTCTGTCTATCCTGTGAAAAGTCTGTGGGCTTTAGTAGTTTGGTGGAGTGGTCTCCTCCTCAATCTCCCCCTCCCACCAGTAACCGAAAGGTGGCTAACGTGAATCTCAGAGCCAGCAAGTGAAAAAATGCATGCCCCACTTGCACACAAACTAAATGGAGGACACATTCTTAATCTTTCAATCAATGTCGTACAGCTTCACCAACCCCCATCTTTTTTTCTTTACTGTGTTCAGATGCGTTCTCCTGGTCATGGGTTCCCCGCTTCTGTAACCTGGGGAGAAGGGTGCACATGAGAAAGCTAGAGGACTCAAGTGGAAACATGGTGCACATTAAGCAGAAGATGTACCACAACGGACACCCCAGCCCACGCCACCTCTGAAAGCCATGGACAACGGACACCCCAGCCCACACCACCTGAGAGCATTAGACTGGCTGAGACCATAGACTGAGACCTGCTGACAACTGACCAACAGACACAAGGGCAGCTAAACAAAGACTATCCAAGATATACCCTTCAAACCATACTGTTTCTTATTGCCACTGGATAGAGCACTTTAACTGGCCCAATGGCCTTCACACACAGTGCAAAACTCCTCACCGTCCATATCTGTCTTGACTGGAAATGATTTCATGTTAAAGGATGTAGGTAATGGAGGGTCCAGTTAGTAGTGGGGTAAGCAATTTGATAAAAGCGTGTCAGTTTTTCAAAATAGTATATATATATACATTTGGTTTAGAATGTCAATTTTGCTAGAAGTGGGGATAGGGTGTATATTTTGCTTGGGGTTTGTCCGTTTGAAGAACAGTTTGTTTATTTTGCCTGAATATGCCCGTTATAAAATAAAAATATTTATTTTGCTTGAGGGTGGTCAAATTTTGAGAGAGATTTGTGTATTGGTAGTACTTTGTCTATTTTAAAAACTTGGCATGTGAAAGCTGTACTGAAAGCTGTACTGAAATTACACATTATTTGGGGTGGGAACGAGAACATAAATGCTGCCTGCTCATCTAACTGTGTGGTGTGTACAGTATATGCAGTGTGCCAACATTAAAGAACCATTAGTTATGGCAATGTTGTATGTGTGTGTTGTTAAGAGGTTATTAAAGGTTTTATTTGATATTTGGTCCAGAGGGTCATCACCATGGAAACCTGGAGATGAAATTCCAAAGAGGGTTAAACTCAGGAACTCTTTATAGTTGACAAAATACTTCACACTGAACAGCCAGATGTAGAGTGCCTCCATAATAGTAGCTGTGAAAGGGACTGCCTGTGGTGTATTAACTCATACAGGTGCAAAATGCTCTTGTTATGGCATTGAAGAGTGATACTGTATGAGGATTGTGACCCATTGGGATCCTGAGTGTTCCTCCCTTATGAATTAGTCTCTAGGGAGTGGGATGTAGCACCCTTTCACTTCAACTCCCCATCCTCCCTAGACCACCCCCGTCTCTCTGTGCAGACATCGGTGTTGTAAAAATTAAATGTTTGTTTCATTAAAACAGACCACTGGAGGTTAACAGTGACAGAGTCCTGGTGTGTCATTACACAGGTTGAAGATATAGTTAATCACCATCTGTTGGTCACATTGTTTAAGTCTATGAAACCATCCATTACAAATCATATCATAAGTGCAGCCATTGTAAGAAACCTGGATTATTTTCATCCACACCATCTGAATAATAGCGTATCATCTCTTACAGTCCACATCAACATTAATATTATTAGACAGTGTTTCCATATAAAGTACACTTTTTATACAAATAATATATTATCACAGCTCTCCAACCTCTCCAGGATTGCTTCATGATCTGTTAGTGCCTCCACCCCGTCCCCCATCTCTTTCAGTCAGACAGACGTATACAGACAGTCAGGAGGAACAGGAGGCGTCCTCCTGTAAACCCATTAATCCCAAAAAGCAGCCCCCTTCCTTCCTTCCCCCCCAAATGTCAAACTGGAGTCCCATCCTTGGGAGGAGTTTCTGTCCCACCCTCACGACTAGGGGCTGCATCAGTTTGGGCTACACACTCTACCCCTCCCCCTGAGGTGTTACCACTGCTTTGACACTCTCCCCTTTGGCCGGGAAAGTCCCCTCCTCCGCAGATAGGGTGGTACTGTCTGAGGAAGGTGGGGCTGATTCTGCAGGTAGAGGCACCTCCAATTTCAGCTCCTCCCAATTGACAGGGGTCTCCGGTCTGCTGTCCATCTCCAGGACCGGGTTGAGTACTCATGAGGCTGTGGTGGCTCCCATAGAAGTAGAGCATATATTGCTGCTGTCTACTGGTCCAGTGCTGGGAGAGGCTGTGCTCTTGGCCCCAGCCTCCCCGTGCAGCCAGTCCATCTTCTGGAGGTGCTGCCGCACAGCGTCATCCACCCAAGCATCAATCATGGCCTCCGTTAGAACACCATCCTCTGAGGAGTATGCTGCCACCTACAGGAGGACATGTAATACATGGATTAGTACATTACATTTAATCTAAATAAAATATATCATTACAGTTCTTGTCCACAGAATGAGTCTCACAGGAGAGATGAACATGACACAGCAGATAGGGAGGAACAGTGACATACATAGTGATCCACTTCCCAGCTCTGCTTCTATTAATAGTTGGAGAATAAATGGGTCTGGACTTCCTTGGTAACCAAATCACCTTCCCTGCAACTCCCCACTGTGGCCATCCATCTATGACCCTCTACACAGGCTCTCCATCCAACAAATAATTTATGTCAAATTGGCGTAATTGGATAATTCTGGTTGTTATCTTTCCAAAAAGCTCAGCAGAAAGCATTGACCTATGAACAACAGGGGAAACGCATCACATACCTGCCAGGCCACGCCCAGTTTAGAGATCTCTCTGCCCGACATGCCCTCTGAGCAATGTCCGAGCACTTCTGACCATAGGCAACTTGAGCCAGCTTCATTCTCCTGCAGGGACAAACAGAGACAGAGGAACATGGAGACAGAGGGATTACAGACAGACACAGGTCTGAATGACATCCTGTCCGGCAGAATGGAAACAGGTCTGCGTTATGAGGTCTTGTCTGACTCTTATCTGGGGAGCCACTACTTAAGTGGCCAAGCTCCCTCCACCAGCTGGTTCGGTTGTCTGAGTGTTGTTGAGCCTGGTCCAGCTTCCTGTGCCCTGTGTAAATCGCCCCCTGCCCCTCTGCCTCTCAGGCTCCAAGCCCTCAAAGCCCCACTGTAATTGGTGACTCAGTATGGCTGCTGCTTACTGCTGGGGCACCTGCTCTTAAAGACCTGCCCCTGACACACTCCACAGCCAGAGCTTATTTTGATGGAACAATACAGAGAGGGGCCTCCCTCCACCCAGGCACTCAAGAGTTAATTCCTGTCCACATGTGTGCGTGGGTAGGTGTGTGTGTGTCACGGAATGCAGATGACTCCAAGTATGTCTGGGAGTAGATAATTACTTGGCATTAGAACTTGTTCCATTATACATCCCAGTGTGTGTGCTTGTGAGAGATTGCCCCATTTAAACCTGTGCTGCTGTGCGGGCAAAACACTGTATGACTCACTGTCTCCCCTCTGTGGCAGGCTCAAGCACGTACCTGTCAAAGTACAGGCGCACTAGCCTCTCATCAGGACAAAGTTGACTATCTCATCTATGCGGTCGTTGATGGCCCAGTCAAACTGCTTCGGCTGGATACTAGCCAGCACCATCATGAACCTGGAGGAAGACATCACACCAGTGGGCTATTAGGGTTAGAATGCTGTGGTATTTGAGGAAGTTTGTACATCAGAATTCAGGGTGTTGGGCATAGATATGGTGAATTTAGAGTGAATGAGGACTGACTTGTTGCTCTGCTCACCAGTGCGGTACAGGAATGTGTTCAAAGTTGCTCTTCACTGATCTTCTCCTGCAAACAAAAAGACAAACATTGAATTTTATTTTCCAATATTGACAATAGTTGTTTTTGCTATCATTTCAATACAGGAAGGTACAAATACCTGGGTTCAAATAGTATTTGAAATATCTCAATTACTTTCACATACATTCGAAGTACTCAGATATCTTATATATTTGAAAAGGCAAGTAGTTGAATATTTTACTTTATTTGGAAATACACCTGGAAAGTATTTGAAAATACTCAAATACACCCCCAAGCATTTAATCCAGATATTTGAAAATAGTATTTAAGATAAGTATTTGAAAATAAAATTTGGTAGAGTATTATGTTATTTTTTTTTTTTTATTATTATTTTTTTTTACAAATAAGCATTCAAATACTCTAATAAAAGTTCTTGTTTTGGCCTGTGTATTATAAAATACTCAAACACACAGAAAGGTATTTTAAAATACCAGATACTGAAATACATATGCATTTAATCCCAGGTTGTACACAACACACTTACAATAGATCTCTTGAAGCCGATTGCATTCCTTCGCATCAACAAACAGCAACAGGCTGTGTCAGACAGGACACAGTAGAGTAGCAGAGCTGCACTGGTCTTAATTCATTCTCTGTATATCATTTCAAGTGCATGTCTATTTGTGGCAAGTTAAAATGTATATTATGAAAATACTTAAGTTCCAGGGTTATATCATGTTTACATTAAGTTCTATCATTAGTATGATAGTACTGCAAGTGAGGGTAGCATACCCACGGCGACTGGTGTTGGCAGAGTCAAAGACTTTGTGCATGGCGGTGACGCCCTCACGGCCCAGGGGCGCCACATCTCCACCCGTCATGATGGCATAGTCCATCCCAGAGTGCACGGCTAGATTCTACTCCAACCACAGATATACAGTTACCAACATAACGCCTCGTCAAAGTGATTCTGTAAGGGGCCTACCTTAGCAAAGAGGGTCTTTCCAGTACCTGGGGGGCCGTACATGAGGATGTTCATGTAGAGCCCATTGTTCTGCCGTGTGTTCCTAGTTGCTATGGCGACGTCACGTACACGCTCTTCTAAGTTAGGCTGTGGTGAGGGGAGGGAATAATTCATATCAGGGAGAGCAACATTTTGATTCAAAGCAGGGCTGCAAAAACATATATTCACTCTACACAGCATTCTCTATTAATGTCTCTTTAATACATGTGCTGGGTATAATATCTCCCAGGTATAGTTGTGTTGAGACTGTATAAGGTATGACTCTCTGGTGCTCAGGTGTGTGTGTGAGTGTTGGTACTCACACTGAGCACTACTCCCTCCAGGGCATTCTGAGGTTTGCTTGTCAAGCGCTTTGAAATCTATAAGAGAGGAAAAATAAGAAAATGCACCTCACCATCACTTCGACATAAGTGTTTAGCAAACTTAATTTACTTGCAATAAAATTAACACAAAAAGCATCAGACACAGGACTTATACAATGCACAGCAGGGCCGCGCTACCTTGATGGGGTGCTTGATCGCCTCCGCCACAGTGATGCGAGACGTCTCTCTGACCAATGAGGGCTTCCCGAGCCGGGCCTCAATGTAGCCCCCTGCCACAGCTGTGGCGTTCCGGGCAGAATATACACCCAAAGCCAGCAGGGTCAGTCCTGCGACCTAGTGGTGTGAGGGAACAAATACACTACATTTAGAGACGCTCCAACAACAGTTTAGATCAGATATAAATAAACCTTTAAGATATCAGGTACGTATTTAGGAGTCATTGGCAGTTTGCTTAATGAACATAAATGAGGAAGTAGAGTAGAAGGCAGGTCTCACAGTAGCTGTGACTTTATCCCAGTCTGACACTAAGGCCTGGAATCCTTCCCCAAACACAGCACCTGCAGTCCTGAAATTACAGAAATATACAAAGACAGTCAGGTATCCAATATAGTATCTTTCTGTATGGTCTGTAATGTAATACACTAAGTCTGTCTCACCGTATAGTCTCTAGTACAGTCTGTCTGTGCTCTGCTGCCTTCAAGCGGATCTGCTCGCGGATGAGGTCTGCGTTTTCCCGTTCCAACACGTGCACATGCTTTAGACTATGCCTCTACACATAGCAGCTCATTCTTGTGCCTCAGCTGCATCTCGTGCTCGATTGTTGCTATGTGGAGCGGATAAATCAGTGGATATAATATCATTATACCATAGCAATGTTGAATACGCGTTTCTTATTGGCTTGAAGGGCATTCTAGAGCGTGCATTATTTCTCTATAGAACACACACCCCCTCGTTGATCATCCCTTACACATTTTGTGATTGCCAGACCCCATATGGCTATAATGACCAGTGAAAATCAAAGCAGAACCATATTCCTGGAGGCTGTGTGACTGTATTATACGGGGTCAGTACCTTTCCTCATAGCCTCCTGTTTAAGCACAGAGTCCTCCTGTTTGCAAATGTTGTCCTCATTCAGGGCTTGCTGAGGACACAGGAGAGTCGACACTCAGTCAACTGGACACAGCATTTTCACTCAACTTTTTCCTAGCCTAAACAGGACTGAGTAGATATTGCAGCTAATGGCAGTTGGTCTTACCTGTTGCTTGAGTTGATCATCATACCTCTGTCTGGCAAGTCTGTCTTGGAACTGTGCTCTCTAAAGGGATAAGAGGAGACTGTAACCATAGTAACACGTTAGTCGCCCTCTGGTGGACAGATATGTAACCCCTATATGTAAGCTCCTCTCCATCTCTCATTATAGCCTGTTTCAGAATTAAAGCTAATTGTGCAGACAATTTCAAGCTCTAAACTTTCCGACACAATTGTACTCTACAAACTCAAAGACATCTAACTACAAAGCAAATGCTTGCTTCTACAGTTTACCCATACCTCTGCATTATGATCCATGCTATGAGCCCATCATTGACCCCATACTCTGCAGTACAATGAATACTACTGCACAATCACTCCTTCTGCAGTATCACTAAACCCTCCCAGTACCAGCTCTCTCACCGTTTAATGCTGCTTGGTCTCCTCGCAGACAGTTTTCCTTCTCTCTTCCCCTTGAATACGCAGCCGATTCCCCTTCAGCTGCTCCACTGCTGCCTCATACTCCTGCCACCATCACACACAGAGGGAACACGAATAGCATGATCAGATATTGGATTAATCGTATAATGTATTTGGTATCCTACACATTACTCTGCATGTGCCTTGTTTAGTGCAACAGTACCTTGATTTTGGTCTGGTGTTCCATCTGAACAGACTGCTCCTGCATGCAGCCAGATCCAGGGCCTCTTTGGCATGACCTGAAATAACGTCAAGGGAAAGGGACATTCATCTTCAAGAGACATACATTTAATTTAATGACAGTAGACTACATTCAAACGAATTAGAAGTACCACAAAAATCAACATAATGTTCTGGAAAATAATGTAATACAAGGTTTAAAACCTGGCTGAATTAAGTTATACTAAATGTAATGTAACTAGAGCCATCTGGCAAACTGAACTGTATGAAGGAATACTCTCGATCAACTTCCAACATGAATGAAACTGTGCAACACAACGTTCAATGTGAAACATGTCATTCTCGTTTACTATAGTGTTGTCCTACTGATAGCTGCCATGAAGACTAATTAACTAGATAGCGTAATCTCCTAGCTAGTTTCCACCGGTATGTAAAGACACCCGCCTGTGTTGCATCAGCATCACTGCTGAGTTTGTAAAGCATGCTGCGGGTGCATCGCTCTTTCTTTAATGATTACCAATATGTCTCCAGCTAGTTACGCAGTCCTATATAATCTAGTTATCATGCAAGACACTTACGAGACTTGTCGAGCTCCTTTACCGCCTGGGCCGCTCGCTCAAGCCCGGTTGGGTCGAAATTGCTCCATTTGTCCTTGGGTTTATCGCCACCACCACCCGAGCTGCCAACCCGTGGAGGGGATGGCGGTGGAACTGGGAATTCCGAGGGCGCCTCTGGATGCCCCTTATTCAGGACGAACAGCCAGTAAAACAGAAAATAAACTGTTGGCCCAGGCAGGTGGAAGTGATCAAGCTTGGCAGTCTATCACCACACTTCCTCCACACGCGTGTCATGCTGCCGTCTTTGAACAAGCGCAATAAAAATAAAAAATTCGCCCATGCTGATTGGTTTGGGAAAATACTACTCCTCTAGTTGGTTGTCCTTTTGAGATCAAACATATTGCCCACCCATAAGAGGCTTGGTTTGGGAAAATACTACTCCTCTGATTGGTTGTCCTTTTGAGATCAAACATATTGCCCACCCATAAGAGGCTATGGTAGCCGCAGTGGTCCAAAACGTAAGTCTTATAATAACCCTGAATAACCACACTGGAAGGCCATTTGAGACAATGAATGTGATAGTTGCATCACTTGCGGAGTTTTTTTTGTACTTCGGTCAACAGAACGCATTTTAAATTCATTGCATTTTTTACAAGCTTACAATGACAACTGTTTAGATTTAAGTAATACATTGCAGTAGCATTTCAGGGAAACCTGAATCTTTTCAAAACGTTCTCCTTGAACAAATTCATTGACAGGAACTAAATACTTATTAACAGTCTATGTAACATTACCACAATTACTTGGGACAGTAACTTAAAATGATCTTGCTTAGGTGAAGTCCTTTAGTAGTCCGTCTTGAAAACCCTAAATTGAGTCATCTCTCGGGGAGAAAGTGCATCATTTTTTTGGTAAATTTGTAATATTAGCAACAACATCTGAACACTGAATAAGTAGCCAAATGTTTTATTTACTAGACGATTTTCCACATGTTTTACAGGAAAACAGGCAAACACACAATCACACATATGTACATAGACACAAGGCATTACAAATGAAGGGCAACTATTCCCCCCCATCAGTCAAACCTCTCCTATGAATACTATCATATTGAGTGATTACGTCAGCATCTCTCCAGCAGCCATGATTCAGAAAGGGAAAGGGACTAGAATAGTGGCAGGGCAGCACTGTGTTGGTCGTATTGCCAGTAAGGAAACTGGGTTATTGGATGTGTGAGCCCTTGGTGAGATCAGCAAATAGGTGGTATGGAGTCAATTGCAATTGCCTATGGAGGAGGTGGCTAGATCACTGTAGTGTGACGATGCGTGAGACGACACCAGGAGGCTCTTTGGTATCGCCTAACGCTGCACAGAATCCCTCCTGTTGCCTCGCCCTGACCAGCTTTGCAAGAGACAGGAATGACTTAGGCTCTGTGATGGCAAGGTCGCTCAGAACACTACTCTGTAAGAGGAGAGAAGAGGAGGGATGGACAAGGGTGAGAGAGGATCTGAGTAACAACAGTAAGGACTAAGGAATGGGATGAGAGGGTTTTTACAGTTCAGTATATACAATCGTTTATAAACATTCACTTTGTACCATTCATCCATATTTGTTAATAATATTTACAATTTTCAGTGAATCCCCTCCAGCTAAGGTTTTTCTGTTCTATGATAAGTGTCTTCTGTGCTCTGATTACATGTGGTTGTGAGCTGGAGCAACATTGTAAATCAAACCTTGGGAACAAAAATGCCTTACAGAGCTGTACTGAAATATCACAAGCTGGAACCGAGAGATAGTGTGGTAAATAGGTTAAGACATATTGTAGGCCAGGGTTCTCCAACTGGTGGCCTGTGGGAGATTTTATTTGGTCCCCCAACTTTTATTACATTTTTTAGTTGGACATGAAAGGCTGTAAAAACACCAGCAAATCAGCTCCAAGTGATTTACATTTTTGAAATCTGTTCCAAAGTATTCCCATGCATGCACAACTATACATGAGATGCACTAACTGGATAAAAGTATGTGGCCACCCCTTCAAATTAGTGGATTCTGCTATTTCAGCCACACCCATTGCTGATAGGTGTATTAAGCACACAGCCATTCAATCTCCATAGACAAACATTGACAGTAGAATGGCCCGCACTAAAGAGCTCAGTAACTTTCAACGTCGCACCATCTTAGGATGTCACCTTTCGTGCTGTTATTGAGAAGTGGAAACGTCTAGGAGCAAGTAGTTGGCCACACAAGCTCACAGACTGCGAGCCAGGCCTAATCGCCCAACATCTGTGCCTGACCTCACTAATGCTCGTGGCTGAAAGGAAGCAAGTCCCAGAAGAGTGGAGGTTTTCATAGCAGCAAAGGGGGGACCAACTCCATATGAATGCCCATGATTTTGAAATGAGATCATTAATGACCAGGTGTCCACATACTAGTGTATATGTGATCATATACAAATGTAAACTAGATTTGAAATTATGTTTTAGTAAAATATTATATCTGTTTGGGCTTCTTGTAGTCAAGCTTCATAACTAACTATAACATCAATTGATGAGTTACCTGTAGTGTGAAACTGTCACTACGGTGAGTAAATGTTGCATACAAAGTAAATAATGTAATGTCAATTAAATAGAATAGCTAGCTAAATGGCTACAGTGCTAATTTACCCGTGCATTACTGAGAACTTCTTGAACATTCTAATATCTATCAGGCCCACGATTGCGGATACAACAAGATAAAGTCAAAAACACCACCTTTAACGATTTTTGCTACAATCCTGTCCTTTTTCCCTTTGCCAAACTCACTGGATTATATTATTTTAACAATATAGGACAGGAGACGACTGCTTTAATGTTGCTCTCAAAGAGTATCTGCCTAAATTGTAATTTAGTGGTAGTGCGTAGTGGTCCCACATTTAATTGAGCAAAACATCAAGTAAAACTCTGTTAGTTTACTAACAACTGTTTTGCATAAACTGTACATGTGGAATATCATGTGCATAGTTTGTGCAAATCTGCATAGTTTGGTAAAACCAGACGTTTAACACTGATCACAGATCAGTTTTTATTAAAGGAAATATCGCAGTGCATACAGGGATAGCAGATACCAGAGAGAGGTCAGAGAAACACAGATTGCGAAAGATGTCGGTCCATTGTCTATCGTCTTTGGGTCGCTGTAGCAATGTGGCATTCCGTTCTTCCAGTGGAATGGTGGTAAGGCTGTGTCCATTTGAACGATTGCCTAATAAATAAATGCGGGTTGTTGATCGTTTCGAACGACGTGCGCTTGGTTGTCAGCTAGCATACCCATAGACACTAATTGCTTTAGCAAAGATTTGTATAACTAACCCAATATCGACCAGAGCCTGTTGTTTCCAATGGGAGCAAATTAATCATAGTGGGCAGAACAATCAAGGGGATGTGCAGAGCCAAGCACGAACTAATGAAATCCTATTGGCGCGTTCAAGCATATTTCATTTAGGGAATGATGTGCCCGTGTGCAATAACTCAATTCGCCCTTGCACTCCTAAACAACGCAATTTTGTGAAACTTTGGCAAAGGTTAGTCTACAAAATGCAGAACACTATTTGTTACAGATTACAGTTTTGGAAGCAGAAAAGTGTGTAGATCAGCAGAATGTTGGCCAAAATCCATCTCACTCCATTTATCCCATTTAATTTCCTCTCATCACCATATTGGTAGTGAGTGTGAACGCCAACCGGATGCTTTACATTTATACATCCGGTAAAATATCTGGCACATCTGTGTCTCTTTTGACGATAATATCTTCTGATCTTGGATATTTTGTTAAGAGCCCTGACGCTTACTCTAAACATGAACATCCATCGCATTCCGTATGTTTTTGGAATGATAAGGAATGTATCTTTCATATCGGCGAGGGAAAAAAATGTTCAATTACTGCACACCTTTTTATAGGGTTAGGGTTCCCACAAGGCCACATTTCCATGTTACAGCGCTTGTTTACGGAAGACGGACTACCTGTGCTAATTAACATAAACTCACCCCATTCCGTATAAATGTGTGCAACCGCAACATTCAGACGAGGCTACAAAGAAAACTAATGGGACTGTGTTGACTTCAAAATCGGGGGTGTGAACTAGGTTTCTATTCAAGCGTTGATCGACATGGTAATGCCTCTATAATATTGGAGAAAAGTTGAAAAAACGGACCCTCCGTTACATCGTGACTTGTCATGTCGTAAGTACAGCAAGCATAAAGCAACTATTTCTACCTTACAATCTCTCTCCACAGGTGTAGCACTTCTCTCATCGTTTAAAAACAAGAAATGGACAGTGACGGGCTAAGGGGGGATACCTAGTCATTTTTTTGCATCATCATTGCATGCTATCATCATTCTCAAAGCAGCTGTTTACTTCTAAGATCACTTTAGCACCGCCCTAAACTCGATTCAAATTCGACACAAACCTTCAAATAGGTATGTAATGACACATTATATAAACTCTTTATAGTGTTTTATTTACATTTTAGAGGTGATAAGTTGGACAGATTGAGTGAAAAAAAAGCATTTTTTCCCACACAACATCCCTCCTTCTCACTATCACTCATTAGTTTCGCTTCCCCACCCGCCATTTTTAAAAAGACCTGACGGGGCTCATTGCCTGCTTGAATTATGCAGAAACGGGCACCGTTTTTGTCATGTAATTGATTCTGTTGGAAAGGGGAGAAATTGTGCTTTACAGTGGTATTGACATTACAGTTGATCTGGAAGTATTACGTTTTTGGGGCGCTAAAATAAGGGCAATTGTACGGACCAAGGCGATGTACGATTTTACGTTAGCTATTTGTGTCTCCTAACACTTATTTTTTATTTATTTTTTTATTTCACCTTTATTTAACCAGGTAAGCAAATTGAGAACACGTTCTCATTTACAATTGCGACCTGGCCAAGATAAAGCAAAGCAGTTCTACACATACAACAACACATAGTTACACATGGAGTAAAACAAACATACAGTCAATAATACAGTGAAAATAAGTCTATATACAATATGAGCAAGTGAGGTGAGATAAGGGAGGTGAAGGCAAACAAAATATATATATAAATAAATAAAAAAATATATAAAAAGGCCATGGTGGCGAAGTAAATACAATATAGCAAGTAAAAAAAATAACACTGGAATGGTTGGTTTGCAGTGGAAGAAGGTGCAAAGTAGAGATAGAAATAATGGGGTGCAAAGGAGCAAAATAAATAAATACAGTAGGTAAAGAGGTAGTTGTTTGGGCTAAATTATAGATGGGCTATGTACAGGTGCAGTAATCTATGAGCTGCTCTGACAGCTGGTGCTTAAAGCTAGTGAGGGAGATAAGTGTTTCCAGTTTCAGAGATTTTTGTAGTTCGTTCCAGTCATTGGCAGCAGAGAACTGGAAGGAGAGGCGGCCAAAGGAAGAATTGGTTTTGGGGGTGACCAGAGAGATATACCTGCTGGAGCGCGTGCTACGGGTGGGCGTTGCTATGGTGACCAGCGAGCTGAGATAAGGGGGGACTTTACCTAGCAGGGTCTTGTAGATGACCTGGAGCCAGTGGGTTTGGCGACGAGTGTGAAGCGAGGGCCAGCCAACGAGAGCGTACAGGTCGCAGTGGTGGGTAGTATATGGGGCTTTGGTGACAAAACGGATGGCACTGTGATAGACTGCATCCAATTTATTGAGTAGGGTTTTGGAGGCTATTTTGTAAATGACATCACCGAAGTCGAGGATTGGTAGGATGGTCAGTTTTACAAGGGTATGTTTGGCAGCATGAGTGAAGGATGCTTTGTTGCGGAATAGGAAGCCGATTCTAGATTTAACTTTGGATTGGAGATGCTTGATGTGAGTCTGGAAGGAGAGTTTACAGTCTAACCAGACACCTAGGTATTTGTAGTTGTCCACATATTCTAAGTCAGAGCCGTCCAGAGTAGTGATGCTGGACAGGCGGGCAGGTGCAGGCAGCGATCGGTTGAAGAGCATGCATTTAGTTTTACTTGTATTTAAGAGCAATTGGAGGCCACGGAAGGAGAGTTGTATGGCATTGAAGCTCGCCTGGAGGGTTGTTAACACAGTGTCAAGAGAAGGGCCAGAAGTATACAGAATAGTGTCGTCTGCGTAGAGGTGGATCAGAGACTCACCAGCAGCAAGAGCGACATCATTGATGTATACAGAGAAGAGAGTCGGTCCAAGAATTGAACCCTGTGGCACCCCCATAGAGACTGCCAGAGGTCCGGACAACAGACCCTCCGATTTGACACACTGAACTCGATCAGAGAAGTAGTTGGTGAACCAGGCGAGGCAATCATTAGAGAAACCAAGGCTGTCGAGTCTGCCGATGAGGATGTGGTGATTGACAGAGTCAAAAGCCTTGGCCAGGTCAATGAATATGGCTGCACAGTACTGTTTCCTATCGATAGCGGTTAAGATATCGTTTATGACCTTGAGCGTGGCTGAGGTGCACCCATGACCAGCTCTGAAACCAGATTGCATAGCGGAGAAGGTATGGTGGGATTCGAGATGGTCGGTAATCTGTTTGTTGACTTGGCTTTCGAAGACCTTAGAAAGGCAGGTTAGGATAGATATAGGTCTGTAGCAGTTTGGGTCTAGAGTGTCTCCCCCTTTGAGGAGGGGAATAACCGCAGCTGCTTTCCAATCTTTGGGAATCTCAGACGACATGAATGAGAGGTTGAAAAGGCTGGTAATAGGGGCGGCAACAATTTCAGCAGATAGTTTTAGAAAGAAAGGGTCCAGATTATCTAGCCCGGCTGATTTGTAAGGGTCCAGATTTTGCAGCTCTTTCAGAACATCAGCTGACTGTATTTGGGAGAAAGAGAAATGGGGAAGGCTTGGGCGAGTAGCAGAGGGGAGGGCAGTGCTGTTGACCGGGGTAGGGGTAGCCAGGTGGAAAGCATGGCCAGCCGTAGAAAAATGCTTATTGAAATTCTCAATTATAATGGATTTGTCGGTGGTGACAGTATTTCCTATCTTCAGTGCAGTTGGAAGCTGGGAGGAGAGTTCTTATTCTCCATGGACTTTACAGTGTCCCAGAACTTTTTTGAGTTTGTGTTGCAGGAAGCAAATTTCTGCTTGAAAAAGCTAGCCTTGGCTTTTCTAACTGCCTGTGTATACTGGTTTCTAGCTTCCCTGAAAAGTTGCATATCACGGGGGCTGTTCGATGCTAATGCAGAACGCCATAGGATGTTTTTCTGTTGGTTAAGGGCAGTCAGGTCAGGAGAGAACCACGGGCTATATCTGTTCCTGGTTCTAAATTTCTTGAATGGGGCATGCTTATTCAAGATGGTGAGGAAGGCATTTTTAAAAAATATCAAGGCATCCTCTACTGACGGGATGAGATCAATATCCTTCCAGGATACCTCGGCCAGGTCGATTAGAAAGGCCTGCTCGCTGAAGTGTTTCAGGGAGCGTTTGACAGTGATGAGTGGAGGTCGTTTGATCGCTGACCCATTACGGATACAGGCAATGAGGCAGTGATCGCTGAGATCTTGGTTGAAAACAGCAGAGGTGTATTTGGAGGGCAAGTTGGTTAGGATGATGTCTATGAGGGTACCCGTGTTTACGGAATTGGGGTGATACCTGGTAGGTTCATTGATAATTTGTGTGAGATTGAGGGCATCAAGCTTAGATTGTAGGATGGCTGGGGTGTTAAGCATGTTCCAATTTAGGTCGCCTAGCAGCACAAGCTCTGAAGATAGATGGGGGGCAATCAGTTCACATATGGTGTCCAGAGCACAGCTGGGAGCAGAGGGTGGTCTATAGCAGGCGGCAACAGTGAGAGACTTGTTTTTAGAGAGGTGGATTTTTAAAAGTAGGAGTTCAAATTGTTTCGGAACAGACCTGGATAGTAAAACAGAACTCTGCAGGCAATCCTTGCAGTATATTGCAACACCGCCCCCTTTGGCCGTTCTATCTTGTCTGAAAATCTTGTAGTTAGGGATGAAAATGTCAGAATTTTTGGTGGTCTTCCTAAGCCAGGATTCAGACACGGCTAAAACATCTGGGTTGGCAGAGTGTGCTAAAGCAGTGAACAAAACAAACTTAGGGAGGAGGCTTCTAATGTTAACATGCATGAAACCAAGGCTATTACGGTTACAGAAGTCATCAAAAGAGAGCGCCTGGGGAATAGTGGAGCTAGGTACTGCAGGGCCTGGATTCACCTCTACATCACCAGAGGAACAGAGGAGGAGTAGGATAAGGGTACGGCTAAAAGCTATGAGAATTGGTCGTTTGGAACATCTAGAACAGAGAGTAAAAGGAAGTTTCTGGGGGCGATAAAATAGCTTCAAGGAATAATGTACAGACAAACGTATGGTAGGATGTGAATACAGTGGAGGTAAACCTAGGTAATGGGTGATGATGAGAGAGATATAGTCTCTAGAAACATCATTGAAACCAGGTGATGTCATCGCATATGTGGGTGGTGGAACTGAGAGGTTGGATATATAGTGAGCAGGGCTAGAGGCTCTACAGTGAAATAAGCCAATAAACACTAACCAGAACAGCAATGGACAAGGCATATTTACATTAAGGAGAGGCATGCTTAATCGAGTGATCATAAGGGTCCAGTGAGTAGAGGTTGGTTGGGGGCACGGCGATCCAGACAGCTGGCCGGGTAGCTGGCTATCGGTAGCAAGATAACATAGGATGGAGGTCTGTTTTTATTTTATTTATTTTTTATTTTTTTGTCACCTCGTTCGTTTCTGTCGGTAGATTAGTGGGGTTCCGTGTGGTAGAGGGGATCGATCCAATTGGCAAAATAGATATTGTGACCCAGGAAAAAAGAAAAAAAAAATTGTCCGGTATATTTATTTAGATAGCAGCCGATAAGACAGCTAATAATTAGCAGATGGGTATTCAGAAACGTCGCAATGGAAAAGCCTGTTGAAACCACCTCGGACAATTACGTCGGCAGACCAGTCGTGATGGATCGGCGGGGCTCCGTGTCGGCAATAAAGGGTCCAGTCCAATTGGCAAAAGAGGTATTGTAGCCCAATAATTCGCTGGTAGGCCTCTTCGGCTAGCCGGCAGATGGGCCTAGCTCGAGGCTAGCTCAAGGCTAACTGGTGCTTGTTTCGGGACAGAGGTATTAGCCAGTAGTAGCCACCTGGTTGCAGCTAGCTAGCGACGATGATCCGGTGTAATTGTCCAGAGCTTGCGTCAGGAATCCGGTGATGTGGTAGAGAAAAAGCAGTCCTATATTCTCTGGGTTGATATCGCGCCTGCAGACTGGCAGGTATTTGCCCGAGCTGAAGCTGGCTGGTGTCCGAGTTAAGGGCGAAGACCGCAGCAGTGGCTAACTGACTACTAGCTAGTAGCTAGTTATCTGGCTAGCTTCTGATTGGGGTTACGTATAAAAAGTATAAAAAATAGCAGATCCGTACCACATTGGGTGAGGCGGGTTGCGGGAATGTATATTCAGTTCCAAGATGGAAAGTGAAATTAAAATATATACGAAGTGTATACAAAAAATACGAGGACTATTTACGCGGGACAAGACAAGACAAACACACGTCCGACTGCTACGCCTTCTTGGAACATTCAATCCTTATGTGTAAATGGAAGGTACGCCACAATCGTGTTGTCACTGAAAAATACTATGGTTGCAACTGTTAGTGTACAGTACTTGTATATTTTCAATTTGTTAACTTATTTGTGATATTAAAGTAGAGGGATTTATGTTTCTAGAACTGTAATATTACAGCAAATGAGAATCGATTCACATTTAAATTGAGTATTTGGTTGTTTTGGCTTCTTCTGTGGAATTTATATGGCGGTTGGCAACCAACTTTAAGGTGCATTACTGCCTCCAACTGGACTGGAGTGTGAACCAGAGACGGAACTGAGGGAAGGTCTGAATCCTACCCATTATTCTCTAAGTCTAAGGAAATAAAATGCATAATTAAATACTACATCCCCTGAAGATGAACCCCAGCAGTTAACTTAATATTGGCTCTTCAACCCCATTACTCCTTAAATCGAATAACAATCTCTTTCCCTCCCATATTGCTGGCACTGAAATATGTGTTCCACTGTCTCCGTCTCTTCCTGACAAGGATCACACTTCCCAGTCAGATGTTTTCCTACCAATTTCAATGTACTTTTGAGCCTTGTGATTACCCTTTCCTCCCTTCTCACCTCGACCTGAGGACCTCCCTGCATCTTTTGCTGGTGTCTTCCCTTTCACTCCCTGTTCCACAAATCTTTCCATTTGTCTTTAACCACTTTTTTGTATCAACTCCTTGGGTTCTGCTTTACTAATTGACAATTCCATCTCAACATTAGGATGTTTAAGAGCCTGCTTGGTGTTCACATCCACCTCCTCTTTCCCCTCTACTCCCACATGAGCTGGTACCCAGAGGAACATCACAAGTAACTCCATCTTTCTCACCCTAGTCAAGCACGACAAAACCTCATATGATACAGTCTGCTCCGAGACACAAATTAATTTAAGCTCATCAGTGCTGCACTGGATTCAGAAAAGATGACTACCCTGTTTGTCCTCAAATCCTCCACCCACTCTGCAGCCAAAAGTATGGCCAGCAACTCCATTGTGTAAACATATACATTTTCCATTGCTCTTTTTGTCACTGCCACCGTAAACTCAGGAACACTAAAAGCTACACCTGTCCTCCCTAGGTACTAATGTTTGTTATCAGTGCTGTCATTTGAGTATTTAATTAGCTACCTTTCATCAGTGTATCTAGGCACAGTACTTAGTAGTTGTTAGCTTATATTACATTACCTAGCTAGTAAAGTAAACAATAGAGTAAAAAATATAAAAATACTTATTGTCACACACACTGGACAGTTTCAGTGTAATGTGTTAGAATGTTGTTTGATCTTGATTAATCTGCTTGTCAATACTTCATATGGAGGTTTTGTTCACAAGTTTAAAATTAAGTAAATATGGGCTGGATAAGTAGTGTAAGGTAATGTGACCTTTAGGGGGACTGTTATGGCAATGCCACAAAATACACTATGCCACCTTTCCAACTAATTTCTGCCCTGTTAGAGCTGCCCTGGTCAACTGTAAGTGCTGTTATTTTGAAGTGGAAACGTCTAGCCTCCAGTCTTCTGGGATGGCTTTCAACTAGATGTTGGAACATTCCTGCGAGGACTTGCTTCCATTCGGCAACAAGAGCATTAGTGAGGTCGGATACTGATGTTGGGCGATTAGGCCTGGCTCGCAGTCTGTGTTCTAATTCATCGCAAAGGTGTTCGATGGGTTTGAGGTCAGGGCCCTGTGTAGGCCAGTCAAGTTCTTCCACACCGATCTTGACAAACCATTACTGTATGGAACTAAGGGGCCTAGCACGAACCATGAAAAACAGCCCCAGACCATTATTCCTCCTCCACCAAACGTTACAGTTGGCACTATGCATTCAGGCAGGTAGTGTTCTCCTGGCATCCGCCAAACCCAGATTAATCCGTCAGACTGCCAGATGTTGAAGTGGGATTCATCACTCCAGAGAACGTGTTTACACTGCTCCAGAGTCCAATGGTGGTGAGCTTTACACTACGCTTAGCATTGCACATGGTGATCTTAGGCTTGTGTGTGGCTGTTTGGCCATGGAAACTAATTTCATGAAGTTCCAGATGAACAGTTCTTGTGCTGATGTTGCTTCCGGAGGAAGTTTGGAGCTTGGTAGTGAGTGTTGCAACCGAGGACAGGCGTTTTAATTAAAATCGTTTTTATGCGCTTCAGCACTCGCTGGTCTGTTTTGTGAGCTTGTGTGGCCTACAACCTTGCGGCTGAGCCGTTGTTGCTCCTAGAGGTTTCCACTACACAATAACCACACTTACAGTTGACCAGGGCAGCTCTAGCAGGGCAGACATGTTACGAACTGACTTGTTGGAAAGGTGCAGTGTTGAAAGTCATTGAGCTCTTCAGTACAGGCCATTCTACTGCCAATGTTTGTCTATGGAGATTGCATGGTTATGTGCTATCAATTTTTATACACCTCTCAGCAACGGGTTTGGTTGAAATGGCCAAATAGACAAATTTGAAGTTTTTCCACATACTTTTGGTCATGTAATGTAGGTCTGAATGGGGTTACAGACCTTGCTCCACCAGGTATATTTCTTCTGATCTAGGATCAGCTTATCCTTCCCCTGTCTAGCTGGGAATTCTCAACTCCACCACCTTCAGTGGTGATGAGGTTTGGCGGAGTAGTGTGCCTCCGACTATATCGAGTCAGTGGTATTCGATACTTCAAAAAATATCCCTTCTTTAATGTGCACCACATTGTACCTATGTTTGTCCTCTGTAAAGGTGTTTTCTTTTGGTGCTGCAATCTGTCGTTTTTTATAAAAATGTAATTCTATGTGACCTCTGCCAAATTGCGCAACGTAATCCACTGTTTTCCAATGGTGTATGAAATTAGTGACTTCAAATATGCACTACCACTAGATACTTCTATAAATGTCAATTATTTAACGCTTACTGTGTACCTGTGCTTGTCCTGATTTGTTATAGAGTTGGAATCTATAGATTTTATTAAAAAAATTCACTCTGTTTCCCCTGCCAAAATGAAAAAAATGTTCCGTGCTATGACAGGGTTGCTCCTTCTCCGTTTATCAAACAACGGCTCACTTGGCAGAGGTCGCAGTTTGCTGCACGCACAAAACAAGTATTAGAGAGCAGGGATCTTGATCTATGACTCGGGATTGATTGTTTCTGCTGTAACCAAGAAGCTTGATCTTGCAAGCTAGACACTTAGTGAGCAAGTTAGCAAACCAAATGCATAGCTGGAGCCCTGTGCTTGAGCGAAATTATTTGACCTTAGTGAAACTAGTGGTGATTTTAGCATTTAAATCTTGGTGGGGCAAAAAAACTAAAAAGTGGAATGCATGCCAGCAAAGCCACTACAAAACACAATACATTAATTTCCCTATAACGGTGACCACAAACTGTTAGGGCCTACATAAATGTGTCCCAACAGCAGTCCCAACACCTTACCACTGCTACACCTGGCTATCAGCGGAGCCTTGTCTGGCAGCGAAACAGTTCATTCAGCCTCAATTACTGCCTTTACTGGCTGACTTGCTTAAACAAATGTGGTTTCTAATGACAATTGAGATGTACAAACTATGGCATAAGGGGACGACGAGCGAATAAGAGGCCATCTGTAATTTCGATTAAGACGAGCGAGCTAGGACGGATGTAGTCAATATAACTATTTGTTCAGCACTTTTGAAATGAACAGCGACAGAATTCAGAACATAGGCCGTTCTTAGTGTTCTCCCTGTACATCAAGTTAGAACCGTAGGATAAATTAAAGGGGGCATATAAGCAGACAATGAAAGCTCTCACAATATTCGATTATTACATTTCTCTAAAACAGGTTATACTGTAGGCTACATGTGCACCACCAAGTCAGTACAGTAGGTGAAATTAAGAGGGGTTAATAGACCAAATTATTAGGGTGAGGCACATGGACTACTAACATCTTACTACACAACATACACTTAATATTATTTCTTATCTACAGTATAAATATTTCCATAGCGTATTACATCATTTGTGCTGCAGCATGCAATACATTTTTGGACTCACCTTTGTTGTCCTGTGCTCACTTGAACAGGAAAGGGGTGCGGTGGTCCTTCGTGGGCAAATTTTGTCATGAAAGTCTGGCATTCTCTGGATTTATGGTGCTTTCAAAACAACTGGGAACTCGGGGGGGAAAAAACAAGGTTGAATCATGATGACGTCATTGATCTTCAGATCGTTGCTCTAGAAAGAGGATGGATTTACAGTTCCGCGTTGGATGACAGTTCAAAACGTATTTTCCTAGTTGGAGCTCGTTTATTCCTGACTTCCCAGTTGTCTTTAACTCACTGAAGTCAAGTTTTTGCAGTTCCGAGTTAAGTTGTTTTGAGCGTGGCACAAATCATGCTTCATTAACAGCATGGCCAATGTTGAATGTTTATCATTTTAAACTTGGAAAAGAGCCCCTTAATCCCAGATTTGGGACCACACAACCACTCCACTGAATAGCAGGCTAGTGATTGCTTTGCAACGCTTGCAGTTAGCCACTGTCACTGATTCCTTCCAAACCACTCATTATTGAATTTGCGATTTCCAACTTATTGTGTAATGTTTGTGGCCGATGAGCACCGCTATGTTTTAGCTATAATTACATTGTTTGCAAACTGTTATGTGACATGTATTAATGCTAAAATAACATGCAAAACAGGCAAGCCCCCCACTAAAAATGCCCTGAATGATGGGTCACCACTGAGTGACATTTATAGTGATAAGATATTTAGCTGACAAACAGTAGTGAACTTCAAGTGTAACTTGATCACCTCTTGTGCTGCTCGAGTGGATCGTCATGAAGCAATTAAAAAATATATATAAACGGTATTGAGAAACAAACCATGGGTATTTCAAAATACCCCAGTATAGGTTATATACCAGGGCTCATCAACTAGATTTAGCCATGGGCTGAAGATCTTTTCTTTAGCATATAATCAGGGGGCCGGAACATAATTACAAATAATTTGTAGACTGCAAAAAGCCCAAACAGATATATTTAACTAAACATAATAATTTCAAACCCTGTTTACATTTGTATATGATCAGAGTATACAAAACATTAAGAACACCTGCTCTTTCCATGACAGACAGACCAGGTGAAAGTTGTGACATCTATAAGGGATAATCTGTTAGAGCCACTTCAATCAGTGTAGATGAAGGGGAGGAGAGAGGTTAAATAAGGATTTGTTGAGCATTAAAAGCCCAGCAGGTTGCAGTTCTTGACACAAACTGGTGCGCCTGGCGCCTACTACCATACCCTGTTCAAAGGCATTTAACTTTTTTGTCTTGCCCATTCATCCTCTGAATGTCACACATACACATGTCTCAAGGCTTAAAAATCCTTCTTGAACCTGTTTCCTCCCCTTCATCTACAGTGATTGAAGTGGATTTAACAAGTGACATCAATAAAGGATCATAGCTTTCTTCTGGTTGAGCAGGTGTTCTTAATGTTGTGTATACACTCGACACTGCCAATACACATTCTTCTACCAGGAGCATTGAGTCGTCATTCATGAAGAAGTTGTTCTATCCCACAGCTTGCAATGTGGTTCATGACAGACAGGCTAAGCTGTCCTCATTCTCTCTCCTCTGTTACTTCAGGCGGTTCGGTACGCCCAGACAGCGGCGGCCACAGCAACCCAGCCCAGAGTCAAGAAGTTCCAAGTGTACCGCTGGGACCCAGACACGGTGGGGGACAAGCCCCGCATGCAGACCTTTGAGATTGATCTCAACACGTGAGTACAGCCCGCCTTATCAGTTGAACACTTCCATTTGGTTATTGGAACAGGCACTTTGTAATTTATCACAGTTTCAGATCTTGTTAGTACAGACCTCCCCTTGTGTTTGGTGGTGATGGAGTACTCCTTGTATATAGACTCGTTATTGTTATTTTACTGTGCTATTTCCTTTTATACATTTTTTTTTACTCAGTGTGATTGGGGAAGGGCTTGTAAGTAAGCATTTCAAGGTAAAGTATACACCTGTTGTATTCGGCGCATGTGACAAATAAAATTGGATTTGTTCGAGAGGTAATCATGAGCACCCTTCATATGGAATTAAGGAGGATAATCCTGATACTTTGGACAGGTTCCCAGGTTCCCTTCCTGTTCTTTCTCCATCTGTCCAATCCTGTTGGCTCAGTTCTGGCAATGAGGCATTGTGACAAAAATACCCTGGAGTACGATCATAGTATGGATTTGTATAGTATACTGAACAAAAAATATAAACGCAACATGTTAAGTCTTTCTCCCATGTTTCATAAGCTGAAATAAAAGATCCAAGAAATTGTCCATACACACAAAAAGCTTATTTCTCTAAATGTTTTTGCACTAATTTGTTTACATCCCTGATAGTGAGCATTTGCCAAGATAATCAGGTGTGGCATATCAAGAAGCTGATTAACAGCATGATCATTACACAGGTGCACCTTGTGCTGGGGACAATAAAAGGCCACTCTAAAATGTGCAGTTTTGTCACACAACACAATACCACAGATATCTCAAGTTTTGAGTGAGTGTGCAATTGGCATGCCATCTGGAGGGATTTCCACAAGAGCTGTTGCCAGATAATTGAATCTTCATGTCTATACCATAACCCACCTCCAACGTTGTTTTAGAGAATTTGGCAGTACGTCCAAACGGCCTCACAACCGCAGACGACGTATAACCACGACCTCCACTTCCGACTTCTTCACCTGTGGGATCGTCTGAGGGGGTGCTTAGCTGTATTTCTGTCTGTAATAAAGGCCTTTTGTGGGGAAAAACAAATTCTGGTTGGCTGGGCCTTGCTCCCAAGTGGGTGGGTCTATTTTTGTTCAGTATATAGGTGTCAATCCTGTTCTCATACATCTTCAGTGTACAGATGTGGTTCTTAACAATAATTGGACTGTCTGCTTCCCTCCTTTCCATAGCTGTGGCCCCATGGTATTGGACGCCCTCATCAAGATAAAGAATGAGATGGACGGCACTCTGACCTTCCGTCGCTCCTGCAGAGAGGGTCAGTGTGTGGAGGGAAGTAGGGTTATTTTGGGGATAGTGATGAATAGAGGAAATGGTTGAGATGATTCTAGTGGTGAATCACTAATGTTCTTTGGGGAGTGAGAGAAGAGCTGGGATTAGTGTTCTTAAATGTTGGTTTACTGTGTTTTTGTTACGTTAGGGATTTAGATGTCGTCAAGTTTGGAAAGTGTGTCCAGGATGGAATTATCTTAGAACAGGTTGTCCAGGGGTGATACCAGATCAGCTAGGTTTATTCTAGTGACTCACTATCCTCCAATGGATATGCCCCAGTCAAGGAAAAATAACACGGATCCGTTCCTTTTGCAACTTCATATAATGTGAGTAAGGCAGTGTTTGTATGCGTTTGCTATGGTGCAGGTATCTGTGGATCCTGTGCAATGAACATCAATGGAGGCAACACACTGGCCTGTCTGAACAAGATTGACACCAACACCAGCAAGGCTACCAAGATCTACCCTCTGCCACACATGTATGTGGTCAAAGATCTGGTCCCTGTGAGTATCATCATTCCATACAAGCTTGTCACACACTGGCTGTATTATTTTAATTGTCAATCCCACATTAAAATTTGAGTGAGTTTGATGGCGTTCTTTTGGTTGCAGGACATGAGTAATTTCTATGCTCAGTACAAGTCGATCGAGCCCTACCTGAAGAAGAAGGATGAGACAAATGAGGGAAAGGAACAGTACCATCAGACTGTGGAGGACAGACAAAAACTGGTACTCCCAAATTACTTCTGATTCATTGGCAACTGTGTCCATTTTGTCAAAATGTCTTCTGTGCTCTCTTTCTTACTGTCCTGTCTCTCCCTGTCAGGACGGGCTGTATGAATGTATCCTGTGTGCGTGCTGCAGCACCAGCTGCCCCAGCTACTGGTGGAATGGAGACAAGTACCGTGGAACTGCTGTCCTTATGCAGGCCTGTGCTTTTGTGTATGAGTTTAGACTCGTCTGACTAGTTTGATTCAGAGTTGTTATATTTTGATCAACGGGACACTGATGAGTGAATGTGCGTATGCACCTTGGACTGTTTGTGAGCTCACATGTCTGTCCTTCTCCAGGCCTACCGTTGGATGATCGACTCGAGAGACGAGTTCACAGAGGAGCGTCTCTCCAAGCTGCAGGATCCTTTCTCTCTCTACCGCTGTCACACCATCATGAACTGCACTAAGACCTGCCCCAAGGTAACCTCTGTCTAATAAACATTACTCCTGCCTTCTAAGGGTAAACTTCACTGCTCACTAGCACTCACTTCTACTCCCATTGTTGTCAAATTCATCACCTCCTACTCTTACAGGGCCTGAACCCAGGGAAGGCGATTGCAGAGATTAAGAAGATGATGGCCACTTACAAGGAGAAGAAATCAGCTGTTGCTTGAACTCTGGGGTCATGACCCTTGACCCCCCCCCCTTCCCCCCTTAAATGAATCTACAATTAAGATGCCCTACCAGTGAGGTCTGCTGGGCTTGCACACATGTGAACTACACCAACTCCACACTCCAGCACTACATTGGACTCCAAGGGAACGGTTGGGAGGGAGAGATGTGAGACATGACCTGCTAACTTCACTAGAATGATGGTGCTTTCCTTGGTTCATTCCCATTGTTTGGTCTGGTGTGGGTGGGTTTGAGTTCAGAGGGTGACGGATTCACACACAAGAAATATGTATGTGATCCCTTGCTCGTCCATCATAACTATATACAGTTGAAGTCGGAAGTTAACATACACCTTAGTCAAATACATTTAAACTCAGTTTTTCACATCCTGACATTTAATCCTAGTAAAAATTCCCTGTCTTAGGTCAGTTAGCCACTTTATTTTAAGAATGTGAAATGTTAGAATAATAGTAGTGATTTATTTCAGCTTTCATGTCTTTCATCACATTCCCAGTGGGTCAGAAGTTTACATACACTCAATTAGTATTTGGTAGCATTGCCTTTAAATTGTTTAATTTGGGTCAAACATTTCAGGTAGCCTTCATCAAGCTTCCTACAATACATTGGGTGAATTTTGGCCCATTCCTCCTGACAGAGCTGGTGTAACTGAGTCAGGTTTGTAGGCCTTGCTCGCACACGCTTTTTCAGTTCTGCCCACAAATTTTCTATAGGATTGAGGTCAGGGCTTTGTGATGGCCACTACAATACCTTGACTTTGTTGTCCTTAAGCCATTTTACCACAACTTTGGAAGTATGCTTGGGGTCATTGTTCATTTGGAAGACCCATTTGTGACCAAGCTTTAACTTCTTGACTAATGTCTTGAGATGTTGCTTAAATATATCCACACAACTTTCCTACCTCATAATGCCATCTATTTTGTGAAGTTCACCAGTCCCTCCTGCAGCAAAGCACCCCCACAACATGATGCTGCCACCCCCGTGCTTAACGTTTGGGATGGGGTTCTCCGGCTTGCAAGCCTCCCCCTTTTTCCTCCAAACATAACAATGGTCATTATGGTCAAACAGTTCTGTTTTTGTTTCATCAGACCTTAGGACATTTGTCCAAAAAGTACGATCTTTGTTCCCATGTGCAGTTGCAAACCGTAGCCTGTCTTTTTTATGCTGTTTTGGAGCAGTGGCTTCTTCCTTGCTGTGCGGCCTTTGAGGTTATGTCGATATAGGACGTGTTACTGTGGATATAGATACTTTTGTACCTGTTTCCTCCAGCATCTTCACAAGGTCATTTGCTGTGTTCTGGGATTGATTTGCACTTTTCGAACCAAAGTACGTTCATCTCTAGGAAACAGAACGCGTCTCCTTCCTGAGCGGTATGACGGCTGCGTGGTCCCATGGTGTTTATACTTCCGTACTACTGTTTGTACAGATGAACGTGGTGACTTCAGGCATTTGGAAATTGCTCCCAAGGATGTTCCAGACTTGTGTAGGTCTACAATAAATAAATAAAAAATTCTTGGCTCGTTTCTTTTGATTTTCCCATGATGTCAAGCAAAGAGGCACTGAGTTTGAAGGTAGGCCTTGAAATACATCCACAGGTACACCTCCAATTGACTCAAATGATGTCAATTAGCCAATCAGAAGCTTCTAAAGACATGACATAATTTTCTGGAATTTTCCAAGCTGTTTAAAGGCACAGTCAACTTAGTGTCAATTTAGTGTATGACTGACCCACTGGAATTGTGATTTAAGTGAAATAATCTGTAAACAATTGTTGGAAAAATTACTTGTCATGCACAAAGTAGATGTCCGAACTGACTTGCTTTAACTATAGTTTGTTAACAAGACATTTGTGGAGTGGTTGAAAAACGAGTTTAATTGACTCCAACCTAAGTGTATATAAACTTCCGACTTCAACTGTGTGTATATATAAATATACATAACGGGAGTCTTTGTTTTAATGTGTAATAAATATAATGCTTTAATGCCTGCCGTTGTATCCCTGGTTATTATGCCTGCTTGTGATCAAACGTGCCTATACTATTTTGTTAAAAGTAATTTTTAACATCACATTAATTGTGGAGTGCTGAAGAATCATGTAAAACATTAAAATGTTGATGGGTTTTAAGATCAGCTCAACACAACAATAAAGCCCTGCTTTGCTTATTAAACTTTTCATGATCTGGTTGTCAGTCCTGCAGTTTGTATTTAGCTTTTTAAAGGTGATCTCTGCAAAATTACGTTGCCATGGGCAGCACCAGAGATATTGAGATGAGCGAGATGCACCACTTTGCTGTCACACAGTACTGCACATGTGCACGGGTTCGATTTACGCTGTATACAGCGTGGTAACCAGGGAACCAAAACAGTAGAGCACTCGTGCTTCATTGCTTTTAGTTGTTGCAGAAATTGAACAACTAGGCTTGTGCACTGTGTCATACACGTATGTGGAATTTCAATCCATGTCCTCTAGGTGTCAGCCTTTCACAGACTAATCCTGGAGTAGAGAGACATGCACACTCGTAGTGAAAAGGGAGAACAAAATGGGCCACTAGAATCAATCATGTCTACTGCGTTCAAACCTATTTATCCATCCTGAAGGTTAGGGGGTTTATGTGCAGTCAGTCAGTGCCATGGTCTCCTGACTGTGATTGGCGGGAGTGGGCGATGGGACAGACAGAGGCGGGGAAAGGGGGCTTGAAGGCGGGGCGTTACAATGTGGCGCTCGGTCAGACAGTGCTGAAGACGGACGCATGAGACTTGCGGATCGCCGGAGAAAAGAGAAATAACGAGAGGTAAGAGCTACACGTTGATACAAGTTATTAAAATGAATATGTCCAAATATTAAATAATTGCAAAAACATAGCATAAATGTATTTGTAATCATGTGTGCATTTTTTAAATTAATTTTAATATTTGACTTCAAGGGTCAAGGGAGTAGTAGGTAGGCTACAGAGTTGTGGAGTTTTTAACCATTTGTCATTGTGGTGTGCGATATGAATCACTTATCAATTATTTGAAATATGCATATACAGTATGTATCCATCATCAGTACTGGAAGTTATAGCCTACCTCTACAACTTTGATCAAATCACGCAAACTCTCCAAGTTCAACAATAGTATGGTCAATTCAAGCAGTGGTGACCTGTCAACTCTATAAACTGGTATTTTCCTTGCAATTCACGACATGGTTGGGTCTAATGGAATGTAGTTATTTGACAAGTATTTTAATAATTTAATTTATTCAGAATAGTACTTTATTTGAAGATTGTTCTAAACTGACTTGAGGTTGTTTATTGGTCTTCTGTTTATACTGGATGGGGCTATCTACACTCCAGGGGTGGGGTTATTGCTGGGGGCCATGACAATACAATGGAGAGGGGCTGGCCAACATAAATAAAACAGAGGAAAAGGAGAAAATGAATGAGGGCTATTAAAGAGTATTAGAGGGAGAGGGGAGGGGATTAGAGCCAAAAGATGGAGGGAAATTATATCCACTTTTCTTTTTACATAGCGCTTCAAAACAAACAAACTGTGTTTAGTAGGAATGAGAGGAAGGATAAGGAGAGACAGGGCTCTCCCCTTTCACGGTGGCATTGTTCCCAAGTCCTTATGCTTTGGGGGAGGGGGTCAGGGAGGGCTGGGGGGGGGGGAATGAAATGGGGTTGAGGAGGGGGGTGTAATAGCTCCCAGATGTGTGCTGTGAAAACATATGGTTTCCAATAGCCACGGTGATGCACAAGAGGAATGTCTGAACACACACAAACTTTTGGTGACATATACCTTCATACATACATATACACTCACACATTACAGCCAATCATATGCACATGTATGCCACACACCTCCACATCTCATAATATGAAACATTATATGTGATGACACTCACACATACACACACACTGATGATCACACGATAAGTGCACAAAACCCACATAAGCTGGACTGTCTGATTGTGTGCAGTACAGTTAAGCAGAAGCAGAGGAGTATTTGCTCATTCTACAAGAAAAGTGCTCTCTGCTTGAGAAAGAGAGAGAGGTGGGGGGGAGTAGTTAAGGGAAATGACAGAGGGTGACAGAGGGAAAATGAGAGACGTGGAGAGAGGGATATGGAAGATGGGGGAGGGTGGGGTAGAGGGGCTCAGTGGTTATTTTCCTGGAATTTAGCCACTGGTCTGTCTGCTTTAGAGCATTTCGCAGTGGAACAGAGAAAAGGAGAAAAACAGAGGGATTGTTAAGAAAGACAGACGTGCCACATTCTTTCTGTCCAAGTTTTCCTTTTTCCCCCTGACTTTATGGGGCCAGGGGAGGGCAGAATGAAGGAGAGAGTGGAGGAGGTGGAGGAGAGGTGAGTCCAGGGAAAGGGAAGAGGTGAGGCTAGAATGCAAGACAGGAGAGATGGAAGGGAAAAGACAAGAGGCCCATGGGTAAAGATTCTGAAAAGTGACATAGAAATACATCTATGGCACGTAAACACTATGTGACAGATCTCTCTATATCACTTGGAATCAGTAACTCATTTGACAATGTATAAGGTCTTCTCTCTCTTCCTCAGTGTCAGTCTACCTCCACACAGAAAGCGACCATGAGACTCTTCCTACTGCTCTCCATGCCAGGTGAGTCTAGCACACTGCACACTACATAATATACACAACATACACAACTCTACTGTAGTGTACACACAACAATAGACCAACCTAATACTCATTCTATACAATACTGTTTTTCACATTGTGCTTAGCACCACCACAAAACACTTGTCCAGCACCTTTGCCTAAACATTTAGCTAACTTTGCCTCAACAGTCCTTCTGCTAGCCCAGCCCCCACTCTACCAAGAACCCTTTCCTTTCCTGGGTGAGTTCATCCCTGTCATTATTACACTATCTGTCCATATGTACAAACACACCGTGACTCAGTACAGTCTCACCACATTTGGTCATTTTTGCCCCCACATCTTCTGTCTACCTGCCCTGAGGGTATACCATGTCAAATGTTCAATTTGACCAGGTAGATTGAAACATTTCATGTCCTGTGTGTGGTATGGAGAGCAGTAGGAAGACTCTCATGTTTGCTCCCTATTTTAAATTACATTTTTAAATGTAACCTTTATTTAATTAGGCAAGTCAGTTAAGAACAAATTCTTATTTACAATGATGGCCTACACCGGCCCAACCCGGACGACGCTGGGCCATGGGTTCTGTGTGGAGGTAGACTGACAGTGAGGAGGAGAGAGAAAACCTTATACATTTCCAATTGGCTCATTCATCCCCCATCTCTCCTCTGTAACTATTACCCAGGTTGTTGCTGTAAATGAGAATGTGTTCTCAGTCAACTTACCTGGTAAAATGAGGATAAAATAAGTCAAATACAAATAAATACACTATATATACAAAAGTATTTGGAAACCCATTCAAATTAGTGGGTTCAGCAACACCTGTTGCTAACAGGTGTATACATTTGAGCATACAGCCATGCAATCTCCATAGACAAACATTGGCAGTAGAATGGCCTTACTGAAGAGCTCAGTGACTTTCAACGTTGCAGCGTCATCGGATGCCACCTTTCCAACAAGTCAGTTTGTAAAATTTCTGCCCAGTTAGAGCTGCCCTGGTGAACTGTAAGTGCTGTTTTGTGTAGTGGAAACGTCTAGGCTCAGACGCAAAGTGGTAGGCCACACAAGCTCACAGAACGGGGCCAACGACTGATGAAGTGTGTAGCTCGTGAAAATGGTCTGTCCTTGGTTGCAACACTCACTACCGAGTTCCAAACTGCCTCTGGAAGCAACGTCAGCACAAGAACAGTTCATCAGGAGCTTCATGAAATGGGTTTTCATGGCCAAGCAGCCGCACACAAGCCTAAGATCACTATGCGCAATGCTAGGCATCGGCTAGAGCGGTGTAAAGCTCGCCGCCATTGGACTCTGGAGCAGTGGAAACGCGTTCTCTGGAGTGATGAATCACGCTTCACCATCTGACAGTCCGACGGATAAATCTGGGTTTTGTGGATGCCAGTAGAACGCTACCTGCACCAATGCATAGTGCCAACTGTAAAGTTTGGTGGAGAAGGAATAATGGTTCAGGCTAGGCCCCTTAGTTCCATTGAAGGGAAATCTTAACGCTACAGCATACATTGACATTGTAGACGATTCTGTGCTTCCAACTTTGTGGCAACAGTTCGGGGAAGGCTCTTTCATGTTTCAGCATGTCAATGCCCCCGTGCACAAAGCGAGGTCCATACAGAAATGGTTTGTCGAGACCGGTATGGAAGAACTTGACTGGCCTGCACAGAGCTCTGACCTCAACCCCATCGAAAGCCTTTGGGATGAATTGGAATGTCGACTGCGAGCCAGCATCAGTGCCCGACCTCGCTAATGCTCTTGTAGCTGAATGGAGGCAAGTCCCCGCAGCAATGTTCCAACATCTAGTGGAAAGCCTTCCCAGAAGAGTGGAGGCTGTTATAGCATCAAAGGGGGGACCAACTCTATATTAATGCCCATGATTTTGGAATGAGATGTTCGACAAGCAGGCCATGTAGTGTAAATGTAGTGTAAATAATGGTCATGTAGTGTAAATAATGTCACTAGTCTTTTGTAAATACCGCTTACTATTTCATCATTTGCTAACATCTTGAATATGAAGTAATGCATAAAGACAATCTCCTATACATTTCCTCTCAATTTTGAAAGCAGGTGGTCAATGTTATACGCTCAACACTTGCAACGTTTTATGTGAAATCCCCACTGTGCTTGAGTAGATCTCTGTTAGTCATCTGTCATGAAGGTCTGTCTGTCTGTCTGTCTGTCTGTCTGTCTGTCTGTCTGTCTGTCTGTCTGTCTGTCTGTCTGTCTGTAAGTTTTTCACAATATGTTACCAGTCAATGTAACAAAAGCATATCTCATACTGTACTGTTGTTCATTTTGCTTCACAGAGGAGTTTGGCCTTGATTATTTTCCTGGTAAGATACTTGTGTGAGCTTGTTACCTATATTACTCTGGTAGTATCATCAGTTTTGATAAAAACGTAGTTTTGATAAACTGATGTAGAAAGCTTCTCTGCCCTTTGATGATGTAGTGAAAACTCTCTTTCTCTCCCTGTCAGAGAATCCTGACACGGATGTCCAGCAGCAGGTCTTGTTACATGGTCCTCGACCATTCCCTGAGCCAGAACGCCCTGGTCCATCTGGTACGTACGCCCACCTCTCATTATCTACTCTTCAACATGTATTATCTACAGTTCAACATCTACACCCACTGCCATGTTCTTTTGTCACATTAACAGAAGTATTCCATTTCAATGGGAGTTGAGTTTCTGTTTTGTTTTCCAGAGCCAGAGACAGAGCCTACAGAACCTGGCCCCCTAGGTAAGAAACATAAGGAAAGAGAGAGGGGAAGTGAGGGCCCGTGTGTAAAGTGATTGATGAATGATTGGCTTTGTGTTGAAGTATTTTTGTGATATCTATAGGGTTGTATGTATTTTCTTGCATGGCTCACTTGTTTTGTGTTGTGTAGATTGCCGAGAGGAGCAGTACCCCTGCACCAGACTCTACTCTATTCACAAGCCATGCAAACAGTGTCTGAATAGCCTCTGTTTCTACAGGTATGCTACTGCACCTTCGTTTTTACCATGAGGGTATTGACAGTGGATTTATATAGTGTTCAATATCACACTGTAACCCCGTTCCTCTCTCCTCAGCTTGCGACGGGTGTATGTGATCAACAAGGAGGTGTGTGTCAGGACCGTGTGTGCGCATGAAGAGCTGCTAAGAGGTGAGGTCAGCCTACACTTGTGCCTCATTGTCTGGTTCATTGTGCACAACCCACTGTCCCTAATAAACAAAAGCACACACACGTACACCCACACGCAGACGGACACACTCAGACGTGGACGCGGACAGTACAGGAGCAAACTTGTAACCCTTCTCTCTCTCTCTCTGTAGCTGACATGTGCCGTGACCAGTTCTCTCGTTGTGGTGTAGCGGCGGTGAGTGGCCAGTGTGGGTCACTGGGGAGCAGCTGTGGGAAGAGCTGTGGAGGCTGTTGAGAACATGGACAAATCAGAGAGAACCCCAGCCCAAATACTGCCACATCTCTAGGGTCCACATCCCACCCCCTACACCCTTCTCTTCCTCTGTCCCATCTCTTTTCCTGTTTAATCTTCAACTGTATTCCACATAGTCTTTGGTTCCAAAAAACTCCTATTTGTTTATTTTCTCTACTTCTCTAGTGACTTTCCCTGTCATTCCCTTTTTTCATCTCTCTTTCAGAATTATACAGAATGCAAAGTGGGATCAGTAGAACGTGTGTCTGTCTAAACATATTATTTCATATTCAACAGAACATTGATGACTGTATAACGTAACATAACTGGTGCTATAAAATCACTAACATAATGGTGCTAAGGAATTGAAATCAGCACTCAAGAGATGCACATAAAACAATCTTGATCTTGTTTTTTTGCCTTACTGTATCCTATATTCTACATCATTGAGTGGTGTTTGTTGTTGTTTACTGTACCTTTGTTGAAATCAGTCATAGTAGTGAGGGAACAGCAAGAGTGGCAGCCACTGTGCACTGACCTCAACAACAGAGGCATTATAAACACTCAATCATCATCCCACTGCCTCTGCACTTCCTGGGTGGCGAACATCCACAATCAGACTTGAAGAGACGGATTCTGACCTGACGCCTGATCTCTCCTGAAAGTGTTTTTGTGTAACACGGTCGGTCATGTGACTAGAGCTACGGTGGCTGGTGACCTTGCAGTGAGTGCATAGTTTCACATATCAGTGGCAAGAAGTGGCGGCTCATAAATTGTTACTGTACTACTGCTTTGTAAAACCCTTTCACTATAATGGAGAAGAAAATAAATGTTTTTTTTACTACAACTTCAGCTTGGAGTGATTTTATTGTGATGAGTTTGTTTGTTGGCACTTTATATGGATCATTCTGCCCTGTTGAGCTGGTTGTCATGGACTCAAACAAACAGGCATTGTCGTTAAAGATCGTTTATCAACATTCATTTCTTCCAGATACACAACTGTTCCCTCATTTTCAAATCCACATGATTGATGCATGTGCATTCAACCCTATACATAATCCTAATAGTTATCAATAATGCACTCCGATATGTGCTATTTCTAGTTTGTTACAAGTATACTGAACAAAAATAAAACACAACATGTAAAGTGTTGGTCCCATGAGCTGAAATAAAAGATCCCAGAAATGTTCCATACGCACAAAAAGCTTATTTCTCTCAAATTGGGCACACATTTGTTTACATCCCTGTTACTGAGCATTTCCCCTTTGCCAAGATAATCCATCCACCTGACAGTTGTGGCATATCAAGGATCTGATTAAACAGCATGGTCATTACACAGGTGCACCTTGTGCTGGGGACAATAAAAGGCCACTAAAATGTAGAGTTTAACACACAACACAATGCCACAGGTGTCTCAAGTTCTGAGGGAGTGTGCAATTGGCATGCTGACTGAAAAAAACAGAGCTGTTGCCAAATAATTCAATGTTAATTTCTATACCATAATCTGCCTCCAACATTGTTTTAGAGAATTTGGCAGTACATCCAACTGGCCTCACAACTGCAGACCACGTGCAACCCAGGACCTCCACATCTAGCTTCTTCACCTGCGGGATTGTCTGAGGAGGGGGATGGGGGGTGCTGAGGATTATTTCTGTCTGTAATAAAGCTTTTTTTTGTGGGGAAAACTCATTCTGATTGGCTGGGCTTGGCCTGTGCACCTGCCCAGTCATGTGAAATCCATAGATTAAGACCCAATGAATTTAGTACAATTGACTGATTTCCTTCTATGAACTGTTACCCAATAAAATCTTTGAAATTGTTGCATGAATATTTTTGTTCAGTACACACACATCTAAAATCACAAACAGTACACACATATAGTGCATAAATACTTCATCTCATGTGGTCCCATCATGTGCTCTACATATAATAGTGTCCATCTATTGGTCCAGGCAAACTAGTTGGGTCAATCTCAACCAAATAGTAGCAAGATGGACGGCACAGTAGTTTCTTCATAAGACTGATCAATTTGTTGCCTAGTGCTCAAACAGTGACTCAGACTGTTCTCCCTTTGTATGCTGGTGTGTGTGTGGAAGGGAACCCTGGTCAACTGTATATACTGGCAGAGATTAAGATCTCATTCCTGTTGTACTGGATGACACTTCTATCCCCCACAGTCTCCTCCCGTGGTGTCGCTGACTTTCTCCCTGAGTAGGAGGAGAGGCGTGTGTCAAAACAGAGGAGCGGATGATGTGATGCTGGTTCCGGAGCTGTAAGTGGGCTGTAGTACCCATGGAGGGACACAGGGAGCGCTGCTCAGTGCTCAGTTCCCCCCAGATATGAGGGTGGGTAGAGAGGGCTGTCTACGACTCATCTCCTGCTGTAGCTGCTCCTTCAGAGTGGACACCTGTGGGACGGACAGAGAGGGTCAGGGACGGACACACAGACACAGCCCTTTAACCTCTGACCTGAGGCTGTACATACCTGCTCCTCCAGGCCTTTGACCCGGTGGCGGTGGGCTCTGTCCCGGGCAGCCAGAATCCTTTCTGACCCCCTGTGGGCGACCCTCAGCTTCTCCGCCTCACGCAGCACCTCGTCACGCTGGAGGACAGAGCTCTCACTCTCACTGTGGGACTGCTCCATCTCAGCCAGCTGGGCCTGGATACAGAGAGAGACATAGACACAGATAGAGAGGAGTGTTAATCACTGAGCCACAGAAACACTAAGTCAGTGTCACGCCCTGACCTTAGAGATCCTTTTTATGTCTCTATTTTGGTTGGTCAGGGCGTGGGTTGGGGTGGGCATTCTATGTTTTGTGTTCTATGTTTTCTATTTCTGTGTGTTTGGCCGGGTGTGGATCTCAATCAGAGGTAGGTGTCTATCGTTGACTAGTAGCTGTCTATCGGACCAGTAAAGGCCCAGTGTTACAGACGTCTATATAGGTCCACTAATACAGGACAAGTAAAGGCCCAGTGTAACGGACATCTATATAGGTCAGTTAATACAGAACTAGTAAAGGCCCTGTGTTACGGACGTCTATATAGGTCCACTAATACAGGACTAGTAAAGGCCCAGTGTTACAGACGTCTATATAGGTCAGCTAATACAGGACTAGTAAAGGCCCAGTGTTACAGACGTCTATATAGGTCCACTAATACAGAACTAGTAAAGGCCTAGTGTTACAGACGTCGATATAGGTCCACTAATACAGGACTAGTAAAGGCCCAGTGTTACAGACGTCTATATAGGTCCACTAATACAGAACTAGTAAAGGCCCAGTGTTACAGACGTCGATATAGGTCCACTAATACAGGACTAGTAAAGGCCCAGTGTTACAGACTTCTATATAGGTCCACTAATACAGGACTAGTAAAGGCCCAGTGTTACAGACATCTATATAGGTCCACTAATACAGGACTAGTAAAGGCCCAGTGTTACAGACGTCTATATAGGTTCACTAATACAGAACTAGTAAAGGCCCAGTGTTACAGACGTCTATATAGGTCTTTTAATACAGGACTAGTAAAGGCCCAGTGTTGCAGACGTCTATATAGGTCCACTAATACAGGACTAGTAAAGGCCCAGTGTTACAGACGTCTATTTAGGTCCACTAATACAGGACTAGTAAAGGCCCAGTGTTACAGACGTCTATATAGGTCCGTTAATACAGGACTAGTAAAGGCCCAGTGTTACAGACGTCTATTTAGGTCCACTAATACAGGACTAGTAAAGGCCCAGTGTTACAGACGTCTATATAGGTCCACTAATACAGGACTAGTAAAGGTCCAGTGTTACAGACGTCTATATAGGTCCACTAATACAGGACTAGTAAAGGCCCAGTGTTACAGACGCCTATATAGGTCCACTAATACAGGACTAGTAAAGGTCCAGTGTTACAGACGTCTATATAGGTCCACTAATACAGAACTAGTAAAGGCCCAGTGTTACAGACGTCTATATAGGTCCACTAATACAGGACTAGTAAAGGCCCAGTGTTACAGACGTCTATATAGGTCCACTAATACAGAACTAGTAAAGGCCCAGTGTTACAGACGTCGATATAGGTCCACTAATACAGGACTAGTAAAGGCCCAGTGTTACAGACGTCTATATAGGTCCACTAATACAGAACTAGTAAAGGCCCAGTGTTACAGACGTCTATATATGTCCACTAATACAGGACTAGTAAAGGTCCAGTGTTACAGACGTCTATATAGGTCCACTAATACAGGACTAGTAAAGGTCCAGTGTTACAGACGTCTATTTAAGTCCACTAATACAGGACTAGTAAAGGTCCAGTGTTACAGACGTCTATATAGGTCCACTAATACAGGACTAGTAAAGGTCCAGTGTTACAGACGTCTATATAAGTCCACTAATACAGGACTAGTAAAGGTCCAGTGTTACAGACGTCTATATAGGTCCACTAATACAGGACTAGTAAAGGCCCAGTGTTACAGACGTCTATACAGGTCCACTAATACAGGACTAGTAAAGGTCCAGTGTTACAGACGTCTATATAGGTCCACTAATACAGGACTAGTAAAGGTCCAGTGTTACAGACGTCTATATAGGTCTTTTAATACAGGACTAGTAAAGGTCCAGTGTTACAGACGTCTATACAGATCCACTAATACAGGACTAGTAAAGGTCCAGTGTTACAGACGTCTATATAGGTCCACTAATACAGGACTAGTACAGGTCCAGTGTTACAGACGTCTATATAGGTCCACTAATACAGGACTAGTAAAGGTCCAGTGTTACAGACGTCTATATAGGTCCACTAATACAGGACTAGTACAGGTCCAGTGTTACAGACGTCTATATAGGTCCAATAATACAGGACCCCAGTACAGAACATTTTTAACTAAATGTATTTGAGTATTTACTAGCATTTGTATCTTGAGTCTGATAATTATCTGTACAAATAAAGTTAATCTGATTATACTTGATATATGTTTTCCAGTTTCTTGAAATACTTTGCAAATGCAACTTATTTCTATGTGAAAACTGAAATAGTCTATTCATTCCTTTTCCATTTTAGTAGACACTCTTATCTAGAAACTTAGCAGTGAGTGCATACATTTTCATAGTTTTTGTACTTGTCCACCGTGGGAATCGAACCCACAACACTAGCATTGCAAGCACCATGCTCTAGCCACATTGCAAGCACCATGCTCTAGCCACATTGCAAGCACCATGCTCTAGCCACATTGCAAGCACCATGCTCTAGCCACATTGCAAGCACCATGCTCTAGCCACATTGCAAGCACCATGCTCTAGCCACATTGCAAGCACCATGCTCTAGCCACATTGCAAGCACCATGCTCTAGCCACATCATCACAAACCAATTGATGTACTCCATTACTGTACTGTTTTTCTTCATGGTGATGGAAAGTCTACAGGTACAAACCTAGATGACCAGCCTATGTACAATACACTAATGTACATTTACATTGTATAAAAGTGGTTTATAAGGATATTAAATTAATACTGCACAAAAAGTGATTGTTTTCCAGATTGTTATAGTGGTTGTTATTTGATCAAGAAAAATATTTAATTTGATGTGGATGTTTTGTGTCTTTGCCCATAACTTTGCAACTTTTGATGTAAATGTTTGAGGACAGGTATTTCTGTATTCCATTAGAATGACAATCACAGAGAAAGGGACTGGGAAACAACTCTTACAATTGCAACTATTTAACAAAGTCTCCACAGTAAAATACTATTCAACAGTGGCCTACTAGCTAGGCTACATCATGTAATTTATGTACAAAATGTATGTCAAGGATGATGTGCACGTTCTTATAAAACTTCAGTCGTAACAGACACCATCAGGGTCCAGACCAAGAACAAACAAGTCTAACAATTCTGCTTAACTGCTCAACATTAGACATCTAACTAGCAGCAGATGCTGCTAGATCCAGAGGGCCTGGGGCTTCAGCCATTTTGTAGTGATTCCAACTCACGCCTGCATGGGGTTTCATTTGGCTGGCTTTAAAGTGAACACGACCCCCGGAGCTCAGGGAATAACAGACAGGCGCTCTGGGAGGGTCAAACTAATGAAGAGGAAAGTACAATAATCTGCAACAAAAGCACCATCTCACCTGACTAACCCCTCACTTATCTGTACAGAGAATTTCAGACAAACTACAAAGTAGAAATTAGCCAGGTATTGTATTATAGCAATGACTAGACAAACACCGGACATTGAGACACTCGCCATAGAAAATGTTATTTTCTTCCTTACATCCACCAACTTCTCCTTCCACAAAGCAGCCAAATAAAACATGTACACCAACATCAGCCAATCGCGTCAGTAAATTAGGGGTTTACTGGTGGTTGGGGGAGGGGTTGATTTTTATGCTTTGCATTATCAAATTGAGTTTGACCCCAGTAAAATACTAATGTGTGCGCCTAGGAAAAACGTAATGTAAATGATTGTTTCATTACCACACTGACCCACACAGAACCAACCGACTAAATAAAGGTCAAATGAATGACTAATGCCTGACTCCATCATTAATTCTGCTAATTTAGCAGGGGAAATAAGATGATCCACATGTTGAGGAAACACTCAGCCACATCTCATGACAGTCACTGTCACCTTACTGCTACCCCCTAAAGTAAAGTTTGCTAGTCCTTTCTCTTCGGTTTACATTCTCCCTACTAGTCCCTGCCCACCTGTAGCAGTGCTATCTGTCTCTGTGCGTTCTGCAGCTCCTGCTCGGCGGTGGTGAGGGAGCGATCCAGGCGGCCCTTCTCTGCAGACAGACGCATGCTACCCTCCTCAGTCTTCAGCTTCTGATGCTCCACCTGACAAGAGACAGTCACAAACGGTCACAACCTCAGTACAACTCAAAGGTTAGGGTCCATTTCATATTTAATTCAATCAATTCCGCATTTTAATAGAAAATTAGATTTGCCATTTTAGTCACTTAGCAGACACTCTTATCCAGAGCAACTTACAATTAGTGAGTTAATCTCAAGATAGTGAGAAAACCATCTATTACAGTCGTAGGAAGTACATTTTCCCCTCAATAAAGTAGTTACATTTTCCCCTCAATAAAGTAGTTACATTTTCCCTCAATAAAGTAGTTACATTTTCCCTCAATAAAGTCAGTGCTAGTGTAACAGTATAGCTTCCGTCCCTCTCCTCGCCCCTACCTGGGCTCGAACCAGGGACCCTCTGCACACATCAACAACAGCCACCCTAGAAGCATCGTTACCCATCGCGCCACAAAAGCCACGGCCTTTACAAAGCAAGGGGAACAACTACTTTAAGGTCTCAGAGCGAGTGACGTCACCGATTGAAACGCTATTAGCGCGCACCACCGCTAACTAGCTAGCCATTTCACATCGGTTACACTAGTAAAAAAAGACAAGTGCCGTGGGATTTATTTCAGATACTCTTTGAAGAGGTAGGGTTTCAGACGTTTTCGAAAAATGGGTAGGGACTCCGCTGTCCTGACGTTAGTGGGAAGCTCGTTCCACAATTGGGGTGCCAGGACAAAAAATAGCCTTGACTGTGCTGAGTGGGAGTTGACCCCCTGTAGGGGCGGGCGGGCCTAGAGACCAGAGGTGGCAGAACGGAGCGCTCGGTTGGGTTGTAGGGTTTGAGCATAGCCTAAAGGTAGGAAGGGGCAGTTTGCCTTGCTGTTCCTTAGGCAAGCACCAGGGTTTTGAAGTGGATGTGAGCTTCGACTGGAAGCCAGTGGAGTGTGCGAGGAGTGCGGTGACATGGGACAACTTGGGAAGGTTGAACACCAGGCGGGCTGCGGCATTCGGGATAAGTTGTAGTGGTTTGATGGCACAAGCGTGGAACACAGCCAACAGCCAGTTGCAGTAGTCTTCACAGGAGATGACAAGTGCCTGGATTAGGACCTGCACCACTTCCAGATATTGTAAAGCATGAAACTACAGGAGTGAATCAATGTTTTGATGATGTTTACAGAGAACGACAGGGGGGTGGTTGCAAGTCAATATTAGGAAGGTGTTCTTAATATTTCCAGACTCTGTGTATATTCCTGATGGCTGTTGTGTTTGATGTTTATCTCACGGTCTTGTCTTCGTCTCACCTTGTCCAGTGTATTTCTCAATGCATTTTTGTCCTTCTCCAGACGGACAGCCTGTCTCTCCGCATCTTTCTTCTCGGTCTCCAGCACGGCCACGGCCCTCTGCAGCCCCCGCAGCCTCTCCTCTGCAGTCGCTCTCTCTGCCTGGGCAGACTGGGCACTGTGCTGGGCCTCTGTCAGACTTGTGGACCGTTGACGCAGGGCCTACAGGACGGACAGGGTGAAGGAACAGCTATACAGATGAGATACAGGCCTATGTCTCTTTCTCTCTCGCTCTTTTTCTCCATTTCAATTCTTCACATGCCCCCGCTATGTCTTTACCCCTATCCTTTAGCTAATGATTATGTATGGGTAAAAGTCTCTCTCACACACCTCCTGTGTGTGGGCCAGCTCTGCCTCCAGCTCTCCTCGTCTCAGCTCGCTCTGGGTCAGCTCAGTCTGAAGGCTCTGCACTCGCTCAGTGAGGGCCACCATGCCTCTCTTCCCCTCCGCCAGGGAGGCCCGCGCTCCATCCACTCGTTCCTGAAAACAGCAACACTCCATTCACTGCTCATTACAATTTGCTGTAATCGTATTTAAATTACAGGGATGAACCTTGACAACAAACACTTGAAATTCAGCCCTACTGTCCCATCAATGGTTCCTCTCAGCCCACCTGTAGATGCCTGCGGTCCTGCTCGGCCAGCCCCAGGGTCTTCTGCAGTGCGACCAGGCGCCCCTGGGTGGTGCTGTGGGCAGCCATGGCCTCCTGGAGGCTCTGTGAAAGGTTCTGGGTCTTCTCTCTGAGACAGGCCTCTCCTTCATGGACTTTAGACAGAGCTTGGCTCAGCCTGTCCACCTCTCTCTGGAGCGACGTCACACGGCTCTCCCCCTCCGCCACCTGGGACAGATGCACAACACAGTGTGTATTCGTGCTTTGAGTTTGTATACGGTTTAAGTGTATTCCCATTTGATTCTGGTTAAATCTCAGCATAACCTGCCTCTATCAGGGGTGTATCTGTTCATAGACATGTGGGTAAGAGTGTTCGTCCAGTGTGTTACCTGTTTGAGTAGTAGGTCATGGCGCTCCTGGGTGGCCTGGCTCTCAGCCTCCCTGTCCCCGAGGCTCAGTTTGAGTCTATGCAGCTCCCCCTCCAGGCTGCGTCTCCCCAGCTCCACCCTGGTCCCCCGGGCCTCGGCAGCCTCCAGGGCCTCCTGCAGTCGCCTCCGCTCAGCCTCCAGACGCATCTCTCCCGCACGCTGCTTACTCAACTGGTCCTAGAGGGAGGAGGGGGAGAAAGAGTGACAGAAAGAGAAGGAGAGAGAGAGACAATGTGAGAGAGAAAGATCTGAAACTGGCAGTCACATGTCAAAGCCAGCCAGTCCATACAGATACAGTATGTGACAGTCTGACAGCAGAAAGGCTGCTTGTCTAATGAGAGGGCTAGAGACTAGAGCAGCCATACTCAACGACTACATTGATTTTGTTGAGTCACTCAGGTACACATAAGACATGGCAAAGTCTGTAGAATTGCAGGAAATTTGCTTTAAAACTGCAAAAATGTTTCTCCACCAACAAGAGAGGTGTGAACAGTTTGGGGGTTGCATGGGTCACGATGTGGGAGTTTGTTACTAAGCCAAGTAATGACAATATCTATCCAGACCGATGCCATTTATGGAATTTGTGTGACTGGACTTTCTCAAACAGTAGTTGAGTACCCCTGCTGTAGAGAGCTATAGAACTAGACATGAGGGGCAAACACAGACACTCCACAAACACTCTCACAGAGAGGCCAGACAGACATTAACACACTTTTGATCCACAGATGGCCACATCCCTCCCTCCTTCTCTCAACTCCCTCTAATGCTCAAATCCCCCCTCTTTTTCTAACCCCCTAACTATAATCATAAATTCTCTCTCTCATAAGCAGAGAGCACTTTTCTTGTGTTTCCTAGGGTTGTGTGAGGGCTGGACATATGGAGTTGCTTTGGCCAGAGATATGACATGAAGTTGTGTTTAATTACTCAGTGTTCTGTGGCATCTGTTGTTATGACAGTCACCGTCAGTTTTCTGCTCCCACCTAATGCTCCCTGCAGGGTCACCATATGACAGTGTTGGCAGGTCAGAGAACTTCTCAGTCAGAGAAGTTCTTCTACATACAGTAAGTATGTGTTTGTGTGAGAGTATGTTTACTCTATGTGTGTTTCAGTCTCTGCAATGTGTGTACCTGTGTGTGTTTCCTCTCCGTCTCTGCAGTCTGCAGGGCTCTCTCCAGAATCTTGACTCTGTCAGTGAGGGCCCTCCTCTCCCTCTCTCCCCTCCTCACCGTCTCCTCCTGCTGCTGAAGCATAGCCTGGGTGGAGCTCAGACGCCCGTCAACACCACGCTTACCTGGACGGAAACACAGACAGTCACAACACTGGAGCATTCACAGACAAGGTCTATATGCCAATGTGTGCATAATGTGAGCCCTTCCTGGGTCATTGGATGGCTGTGAATGACTTCACTGTGTAAATTACTCTCTTGGCCCTCTTATGGTTTGTGTGTGTGCCCGTGTGCATGTGTGTGTGGCTCACCCTCCTGGCACTCCTGTAGTGTGTTGTGTAGCTGAGAAAGGTGGTTCTGGGCGGAGTCTCTCTCCCCCGTCATCTCCTCCAGCTCACTCTGTAGCGCCCCCAACTGGCAGCGAGCCTCGTCCTAAAAAACAACATGAAACACAGTTCAACAACCCCGTCATGCACTGACAGACCATTTCTATCATAGAAATTCACATTTCAGTGCTACAGAGATTTATTGTACAATTGTTTAGCACAATACTGAGAGAAATCACTTAGTTCGAAAAAAAAAGTCTTCAGTCTGTTAATAAATGTGTCTGACGGAATGGTAAATAAAATGTAGAATCTATATGGTTATATGATACTGGACTGACATGCATCATGTCTACAGTACCCTGTCTCTCCGAGAGTCTCGGAGCTCCTGGAGGAAGTCTCGAAGGCCACAGCGCAGCGTCTCAGGGTCCAGCTCAGGCAGGGGCATGGGGAGGGGGGTGTCACCCCGTTCTGGGGAGATCGGCCTGGAGCAGCCCAACGTGTTGTCAGGGGTCGAACCTCCAAAATCTGGAATAAAAAATTACAATCAGTGTAATTCCTCAAGTATAACTCCAATCCTATCAAGTATTCTACAGGATTTAGTTTGTCTCTGTAAATACAATACATTACATCCTGCTTTCACATTGATGTTTGGCAAGGGTTCACCCTCACCTTTGGGGGGCGACAGTGAGCAGCGTAGGGGCGAGAGGCTACGGTGACGTGTGATGCTGCTGTGGGATGCTGCTGGGGAGCTCCCCCTGGGGCTCCTGCCCCAGCTGGCACTGCTCCGGCCCCCCACTCCGATGCCCAGTGTACGGGTCAGCGCTGAATGCAGGCTGCCCAGGCGGAACTCCAGCCCCCTGCGTCCGGCCTCGGACCGGGCCAGCTCTGCCTCGGTGGCTGCCAGGCGGCCCTGGGCCTCGCTGAGCTGCAGGCTAGACAGGGCGAGGGAGTCCTGGGCTGTCTGGGCCCGCAGGGACAGGTTCCTGGCCTCATCCTGGAGCTTCTTCTCACAGCCCCGGGCCTCCTGCAGCTGGGCCGTCAGCTCCCTCTCACAACCCCGACAGCCTGACTCTGACTCTGTCAGACACCTCTGGAGGATGGACAGCTGGAGGGAGGAGAAAGAGAGGGGGGGAGCAAAGAGGGAAGGATAGAAATGGAAAGAGAGGTACAGCAGAAAGGGATGTGTAGAGGGAGGTTGATTAAGTTTTATGTTTAACCAAGCCTAAACTCTCACTCTACACCCTTTTCAATGTCTTCCACCATCCTCACCTCTTTTTTGATTGTGGTCCTGGCTGTGTCAGCCTCGACCAGCTTCTGTTTGAGAGAGAACATCGCCCTCCCTCTCTCCTCCTCTCTCTGCTCCTCCAGGGAGAGACGCGTCTGCAGCTCAGCCACCTCATTCCCTTTCAGTTCCTTCTCTCCATCAAGCACCTTCACCTGATGGAGTGATCGGATGGAGGACAAGTTATAGACTATGTCTAAGCCAAAGTCTGGAGTTTTTCCTGGTAAAATCACGTGGATAGCAAAAACTCAATGCCTAGTCAAGTTATTTAGAGTGTTCCACTGCACTTAAAGTAAACCGATAAATGTAAAATTATAAAACAGATTATTTCAGAGATGTGACCGTGTGTGTGATGGACCTGTCTGCGTAGCTCCTGCAGCTCTCTCCGGGCCTCCAGTCTTGACCCCTCGACCTCTCTCAAACAGCTGCGGAGTTCTGCCACCTCTCTCTGGGCAGACGACAGGCTCTCCTCCAGAACAGCCAGCCGCTGCTCCTTCTCCTCACATTGACGCTTTACACTGACACACACACAATATTAGTATTGCAACTACTGCAGTGAGAGTTCAGTCAAACTAAAATGTCAAACATTACACACTTTTGTATAGATCCTTTTTTAGGATTTACGACCCAACAGTGACACTAGAACTGAACATGTGGGAGGTGTGCAGCCAAGCTCTACCTGATTCTTTCAGTATCTGCACTTCTCAGTGTCTCTCTCAGCTGGGCATTTGATAGGCTGAGAGTGTCTCTTTCCTTGGTGACATCACCGAGGGTGCGCCGTAGCTCCACCCCGTCCCTTCTGTACCCCTCTCCAGTGTCCCGGGTTTGGTTGAGGCGCCTTTCCATCTCCAGCATGTCCCGCCTCACCTGGTCTCGGCTCTCCTCACTGGCTGAGAGAGAAGCTCTGCACTCCTCCAACTGGAGGAGGAAGTTAGGGAGAGTGGTGAAGAAATGTTGAACCAGAAATGGTCACCGGCTCCATCCCTGACTCTAACCATCCCTTACCTCTTTGAGTGCAATGTCAGTGTGTGTCTGTAGGTCAGTGCAGTTCTCCTGCAGCCTGTGTAGCTCCCGATCATGAACACTGTCAGCGTCCTCCAGCTGAGAGCGAAGCTCCAGTAACTCAATGGTCAGAGCTCCCACTGAGGCCTATAGACAAAAGTCAGGGAGACGTTAGAGTTTGGACACATACATGTTTAGCCTTTTAATGTATTTTATAACAATTCATGATAGTACAGAACGGGCACAGAGTTCTAAAGCGGTCTAGAATTACCCTCTCCTGGTCTTTGTAATGAGCTGCCTCCCTGGCTAGTCTGTCCAGCTCCAGGGCTGCAGTACCCAGCTCTGCTAGCAGGATGGACACTCTCTCAGACAGCACAGCCTTCTCTGCTTCCTTCTGGGACAGCATCTAAGAGAGGGCAATAGAAAGAGCCTCTAGAACTGGGCATATGGATCACAATGAAGGTAGCTATCTCTTATCACTATTTGCTCTGCACTTCATTACAAAGTCTGATCTCTATTACATGGTGTCTGTCTGGTCTCTCAGATGTGACTGACCTGTTGTTTCTCTGTCTCTGCCTGTAGCAGACTCTGGTCTCTGTGGTGCTGCAGACTCCTCATTTCATCTCTCAGGTCTTCCCGGTCTCTCTCGGCTCTGAGGAGCTGCTCTTCGGCCTCCTGTCTGACTCGTCGTAGTGCCCCCTCCTGTTCAGACTCCAGACTGTGACGCAGGGCCTCCTGGAGAACAAACACACTCCGCTGTTGATGTTCATTGTAAGGCCCTAACCAGCCCAAATAAAGAACATGAACAACTGAGTAGAATCAAGACACACATTGAGACACCTTCGGCAAAAGAAAGGAAAATAACTATAATCCTAATAGTACTGGATACAAGTAAAACCACCCTTACAATATTCCTACTACTAGAGCAGTAACCTCTCCAAACAGACCTAGACAGTTTAGTAGAACTACTGTAGGCCGTCACTGTAAATAAGAATTCTACAGTCTGAGAACCCCCATTCCCCGCACCTTCTCAGCGGTCAGTCTCTCTGCCTCCTCCTGGTGGTCAGTGATGGCGGTGCATAGGGCCTGCTGGGACTCCTGCTGGGTGCTGCTCAGGGCCCGGCTCAGAGCCTCTTTCTCCCGCTCACTCTGTGCCAGTGCATTCTCCCCGTCAGCACGCACACGCCTCAGCTCCGCTACACAAGACAATAGGGGACATGATGAGCAGTTTCACACCGGTGTTCAGACAGTCATGTAATGGCTATAGCATCATTTCTCCATCAATCTCCTCAACTCCTTTTTACTAACACTTGATCTGGTTTCCCCTCTTTCTTTTGATGTTCAATGGCTTCATCAATGCTCCTCAATATTTAATTCTAACATATCAATACTCCCGTCTTCCTTGTTGATGCTCTCTCTGCCACACTGCCACTACCATCTTGTTTTCACTCATTTGGTTCCTCCTCCTGTCCTCTCTCTCTCTCCATTTCTCACCAGTGGTTGTCTCACAGCGCAGCCGCAGGCTCTGGATCTCTGTCTCCAGCTGCTCTCTGCCAGACTCCAGCTGCACCAGCTGTTGCTGCACCTCAAACAGGCTGGTCTCCAGGGCCTCCCGCTCCGACCTGCAGGGGCACAACACACACATTAGGGACCAATTCTTCAACACACACACACGTGCACACACACAGATCTCACCTGAATGCGGCCAGCTCCTCAGTCAGGTTGGTGTTCTCTCTCTCTGACGCAGTCAGCTGGACCACCAGCCCCGCCCTCTCTCTAGCCAGCTCCACCCTGCCCCGCCCTACTTCCTCCAGGGCCACGCCCTGTCTCTGTTCCTCACCCCGGGCCATGCACAACTCCGCCCCCAGAGAGCTCACCTCGCCACACAACTGTCAGCAGAGATACACAGGTACATGCAGTAAAACTGTACACATTTACAGACATATTCACTGGAACAATGAGGTTTCAGAACTCAGTGATGATCATGCTTTGTTAATTACTGAAGCTCTTTCTTGCTGAGAAGACACATTATCATATGCCACTTTCCCATTCAGAGTGGAGACTCGTCATTTACCTGAGTGACTTTGTCCTGCAGCTTCACTCTATCTGCCCGGAGACTCTGAAGCTCCGCCTCCATTCCCACCCTGCTCAGCTCGGACTCTTGCAGTGATTGGTGGAGTGCGAGGCGGGCGGTGTCCAGCTCTAGTCTGTCCTGCTCCACTCGGACCAGCTCATCTCTGATGGTCAGCTTCTCCTGCTCCGCCTCACGCTTCTGGGCCTGCAGATGGGCCTTCTCCTCCTCCAGCTGAGAAATAGACAGAGAGAGAGAAACATGGACACGTATGAGAGAGTGAACGGGTGAGGAAGGCCTAAATTGAAGAGGTCCAGGAAGGAATATCATGATACCTATCCTATAGAATAGGCCAGAGCGATGTTTTGTTTTGATGGTTACTCTTGCATAAGTCCTATATGACTTCACCCACAAGTGTTAGTCACATGTTGATCAAGGTGTTGGTCCCACTGTGTCTCACCTGGCAGATGATGGAGTTGAGGTCAGACTTGTCCTGGGCCAGGCCCTCGTTCATGCTGCCCATCTTGGCCAGAGAGTCTTGGAGGGCAGCCTCCTCAGAGTGAAGCTTATTGACCAGCAGAGAGAGCTCTGCATTACTGCTCTCAGCCTGTGGTAGAGAGGAGAAAACATACAGGACAGAGAGAGGATGGGTGAAATTTTAAGAGATGAACTTTCAAGGAGTGGAGGTCAAAGGAGGAACAAATAGTACCATCCAAACAAGAGGATCCAGAGAGTTGGAGTGATATCCTCCGTGTCTGTCTGTGTGTCTTACCCGGGTCAGAGCCTCAGTGAGCTGGTCCTTCTCCCCCTCCAGCAGCTGCTTCTCTACCTCTGCCTGGTGGTGGGTCTCTCTCACTACAGACAGCTCCCCTCGCTGGACAGACGCCCGGCTCTCACTCTGCTCCCACTGCTTCTGACTGTGGGGACAGGGACAGCGTTAGACAGAGACATGACCACGGGGTTTGTTTTCCATTCACACACCCTATCAATGACAATTGGTTTCACTGATCTCTTCTCTCACTCACACTCGTTCGGTCTCAGCCTTGGCTCGGTCTCTCTCCTGCAGTACGGCCTCCTTCTCCTCTCTCTCGTGATCCCTCTCTCTCTGGGCCGACGTCACGGCCTGCTGAAGCTTTTCACAGTTCATTTGCAGGATCTGGGCCTTGATCAGAGCTGTCTGGTCTGCCTTCTCTACAGTCATCTTCTCACTGAGAGGACAGACACACAGACACAGAGGACAACAGGACATGGTGATTAGAGATTTCTGTAAAACTGTATGAAAGGATAGATGTGCGCTTCCTCAAAATAAAGTGAACTGCTAGTGCTTATAATGTATGTAGCATTAGCTACTCCTCTCTCCATGCATACCAAGGCCTGTTCTTTAACCAGTGCACTGAGGGAAGACAGTTCCTGGTCCTAAAGGGTTTTCCATCACCCAAGTTGTTTTATAAGTCTGCCTGCGGACTCTCCTGGTTGTACCTAGCCAGTGTGTCTCTGTCTTGTTTCAGACGGTCTCTCTCTCTCTGCGTGGTGTCTTTTTCTATCTGAACTCCATCCCTCTCTCCCTGCAGGGTCCGACTGCGCTGCTCTGCCTCTCGCTTGGCTGACTCCGCCTCTGCGAGCTGTCTGCGCAGTGTCTGCAATGATGAATGGGCAGAGGACAGACACCCCCGGACCTCCTGTGGACCAGAGAGAGAGGACAGAGTGGGACACTGAACACTGGATACTGAAAGTGATACAGAGGAATTAAGAGACAAGACAACTTTTATAGGAAATGTTTGTATAGGAAAGTTGGACAATGTAACATTGTGATAAAGCAGGCTAGTAGAAGCTTCAATTCCCAATCCCAGGGAATGACTACAGTAAAACCACTTAGATAGTAGAAGATGTGTTAATGTGTCCAGTTGCAGCAGAGGGACAGGGTACCTGCAGCTGGAGATGTCTGCTGTTGACAACAGAGCGCAGGGCAGACAGGCTGGCTTCTGGGACGGGTGCCAACGAGGAGTAGCGTCTGGGAGAGGTGGATCGCTGTGGTGACAAGGAGCGGTGAGGGGAGGAGCCACGGAGCAGAGCCAATAGAGGAGCTCCGGTGTTCTCCTGGTCTGCCTCTGATGATGAGTCCCCATCAGACAGGACAGTCTAGGGAGGGGTTTAAATGTGGAGGTTGGTCAAAGTTTGCTGTGTGTGTGTATGTGTGTGTGTGCACGTACGTGTGTATAAGTGAGACTGCTGTACCTGTGCAATGTCTCTCAGTGTGTCCAGCAGTGTTTCAGTATGAGCTCTCATCACCTGCATGTCTGTCTCATCGTTACCATTCTGCTCCTGTAGGAGGATAGAACCATAGTGAGGGGTATGATTGTTAATGGCTACAGGAAGTTTCCATGCTGGGGTCACACAGGCCAATCTCACCTCCAGTCTCCTGGTCAGAGAGGCCATTTCTCTGTCTCTGTCCTCAGTCTGCCCCTTCAGCCTCTCCCACTCTTGCACTGCATCTGACAGTCTGACCACACACACACACACACACACACACACACACACACACACACACACACACACACACACACACACACACACACACACACACACACACACACACACACACACACACACACACACACACACACACACACACAATTACTTAGCACACCATTGAATCTCTAAGATGCACATTACACTTCACCCTCCAGATTTACACACAAGCCAATGACTGAGCAGAGTGTTCAACTCTGTCCCTGACCTGGCGTTGAGCTCGGCCCTCTCTACGTCTGTCCTGGTCTGCAGGCTCATCATCTCGGCCACCCGTTCTCTGAGCTGCAGCTCCAGCTGCCCCCGCAGTGCTACCTCCCGCTTCAGAGCCAGGGCCGCCCCTCCCTCCCGGTTGCGCATCGTGGAGGACAGGCCGGAGCAGGATGACTGGATAGAGTGGGAGGTCTGTACCAGCTCGTTACGCATGTCAGACAGGTCTCTGGCAGGGGGAAAGGGGCCGAGGGCGAAATATGAAAGAATAAAAATAGAGCACAAATATAGTGGCAACTTCACAATATAAAATGAGGTGCATTCATGCAGTTTGTTATGCAGTTAGTTGTTCTGACCTCTCTGTAACGCTCTTCAGCTCAGACACCTGCCTACAGAAGCCCACCACCTGTCGCCATAGGGACAATAGACGACTGTGCTCACTGCTGAAATAACTGTGGAAAGACTAAGAGAGAAATTGTGAAATGGCATGTGACAGAAAATAAGAAAAGTGTTTCTTATGTAAAAAATGAAAACAGCCATCCACAAAAACTAATTTCTAATACCAACCTCCTCCTCCCTCCTCCAATCAGACTCCCTCTGCTCCAGCTCCTCCCTGGATTTGGACCAATCAGCAGTGAGCCTGCGTATGTCCTGGCTGAGTGCCTCATTGGCCAGTCCTGCCTGCTCCAACTGCTCTCTCAGCATGGCGTTCACTGCAGACAGACTGCTGCTCCTGTGGAGCATAACACGGCATTGCATCAATTGCATTGAATTCTGTATGCCATTAGTTTCATTACTGATTGGCCCAGGCAGATTACAATCACTAACCTTTGCTGCTCCTCCTCCAACCGAATCAGAGCATTTTCCAGGTCGCCGCATGGATCCACCTCTTCTCCATGGTGACTGTTGCTGGACATATCACAACGACCCTAAAGGGAAATAAGAATCACAGTTACGCATCTGATGTGACTTGTAGATTAACTCAATGCTGTTACTAAATGGCATGGTTAGTTGTTTCAGATTGTCTCCATAGTGGTGTAGAGCAGTACGAACACTCAGTCTGTGCTGCTCCAGCTCCGAGGACTTCTCCACTAGAGTCTGCTCCAGGTCTCCACACCTCTTCTTGTACTGCAGGACCTGGAGGGGAGGACACAGTGATCTGCTCTCTGACTGGTGACATAATATAGATTACATTAGATAATCAGCATCAGTTCCTATTTGTCATCATAAAATGTTTAATTCTTAGTAGGAGAGTATGTAAGGCAGTGATGTCATACAGGAAGACATCTATGAGGTTCATGAACTCACTTCCCAGATTAAAACCATTAAAAAAACACAGCCATTACCTGTTTTGTGTTCATTTGTGTGTTCTTCAATAAAAATAAAGTAAATAAAAAACACAAAAAAACACGCCATTAGGCTCAACCTGTTAACAAGGTTGGCAGACAATTACAGACTTACAAATGAACTAGTAAAACACCCTTTACCCTCCAAATGAAATGGAGGTGAACGGAAACAAACGCATCATAGTGTGATACCTTGGCCTGCAGCTTCTGCACCAGCTGAGCCTGTCTCTGCTGGCCCTCCTGGTAGGCTGTGAGTTTACGCTTGTAGGCCGCCTGCTCCTCATCCAGACGTCGGCGCAGGTCCACATTCTGCTGAGCCAAGCTGCGAGACTCTGGTGAATCGTGCTCCCCGTCACCCGTCTCCAGGCAGAGCGCATGCTCTAGCTACGTAGATTAAAACACATAACAGAGAGGTTGAGGGGGTGCTGTGGCACAGGAGGAGTCACACTGTAATCTGTTTTTCTTCGGGATTGCAAGGTATGCTATGTGGTCAGACCTAGAAAGTCAAATAAGATATGCTGAAATGTTTTACCATAATTCTCTGTTTTAAATGCATAATTAATTATTGCATGGCGCAAGGCAATTCCATTTGCATCTACCTAACCCTATCTGAACAAAATGGTTTCTTAGAGGGCTCTGTGATTGACGGGTTGTAAGTAGCAGTAATGAATGTTCCTGGCCTCCAGGCACGGCTCCAGGATGAAATGCCTGAGGGGGCATTTTAAATCCATGGGGGGCACAACTACTATTGCTTTATAGAGTCTTAATAAAACAAGAGATTGGTCCTACTATGACATACAAGTGTATCCGAAATGCAGCCATTGCTGCTGTAGACCTACACCTAACAGAATGAGCACCAGTAGGACATCAAAGATTCAATTACTACAACTATAGGCTACATTACTCGAATTTGTGACACTACGCAATGAGCATAATCTACAGTAAGCCAAGCCTCCACTTCTCCAGGTATTTCTCTTTTGTTTTTGCGCCTACATGTCACATTTGTCCTTTATTATGTGAGAAGGTATTGTTGTGGAGTATGACTGTTTGTTTATTGGTGGGAAAAGGGGATACAAAGCCAAGTCGCCCATGGCCATACATTACTCGTAGGACAACTTTGTCTAAGTACCCTAGTTAAAACTGAGCGGACCACCCACTGTATTTTATTGGTTAGTTAGCTAGCTGTTCATGAAGCAGGCTAGTGTAACGGCTTTGAGCAGGGATCGAACCAAAATGCAGCTGAGTTTGTAGACATGATTTATTAAAGAAAAAAACGAACTTGACTAATAAACTAACAAAACAAATAAACGGTGTAGACAGATCTGAACGACGGACTCACATAACACACGAGAACGCACGAACAGGGAAAAAAGCCTACACATAAAAAACACTGAACAAACAAACCGAAACCAGTCCCGTGTGGCGTAAAGACATACACAAACACAGGAGACAGTCACCCACAACGAACACTGTGAAAACACCTACCTAAATATGACTCTTAATTAGAGGAACGCCAAACACCTGCCTCTAATTAAGAGCCATACCAGGCAACCCATAAACCAACATAGAAACAGAAAACATAGAATGCCCACCCAAACTCACGTCCTGACCAACTAACACATATAACAAACTAACAGAAATAGGTCAGGAACGTGACAGCTAGACTAGCTTAAGGTTTAAAAAAAATATTTATTAGTTCTTTCCTTGGGTCCAGCTCAGCCCCCCCCCCCCCCCCCCATTACTGTGTGTATGAACAATAAACCTTAAGTGTTTGACGATAGATTTAGGTTGTCTGTTGTTATTAGTTCTCATTGTTCCTTTTCACTGTTATGATTTGCATGAAATATGTTACGGGTCTCGTTTCCATCCCCCCTAGACTGCAGGGCCAAAGGGATTCGTAACAGAGAGCAACACACACACACGTTATAGCAAGAGAGCAGGGAGGGGCAATAAAGTAAGCTGCGTGCCTTCATAGTGTTGACATCACTTTTACAATAGCCTATCACACAACAACTGTGTGTAATGTAAATTAATGATAACAGAGTGAACGTTTGTCTACCTCTTTTAGTAGACTACACACGGTATTGGTCCTATACTACTGCAACATACAAAATGTAAAAACATGTCCAGTGGATGCTGCTGAGGGGAGAATGGCTCATAATAATGGCTCATAATAATGGCTGGAACGGCGCTAATGGAATGGCATCAAACACATGGAAAACATGTGTTTGATAACATTCCACTGATTCCGCTCCAGTCATTACCACGAGCCCGTTCTCCCCAATTAAGGTGCCACCAACCTCCTGTGATGTAGGCCTATCTGAAATGCTGCCATATAAACAACAACTGTCCTTTTGCAAACAAGAAAGCATGCAATGTTGAAGAGAATCCATATGAAGACTGGTAGCCCAAGATGAGCTCATTAAAACAGCACACATCGTAACCATCGATTCAGGACCATGGGGAGAAGGCTACCGCCAGTCAGCTCGATGAAAGGATGCGCTGCCAATTTCAGCACCACTGAAGTGGACAGCCAGGACAATATGAGCACCGCACCAGGGCTCACCTCAGAGGACAACCAATAGGTTACATTGGTCATTGTCCCTATACACATAAAATAACACAAATCTGTATATATATATCAATAGCAATTAGTCCCACAAAAACGAATAAATGTAACCTAAATGTAAGAATCACAGATAAATCTAACCTGCATTGAAGTAAAAAGCAAAGGCCTAAAGTAACTATACATTACATTTAAAAAACAACCAGGCTTACTGTACATGAGGGAAAACCAATGAATGAATCATTCTGGCATGGCGGCCAGGGCCATAATGGTTGTAGCTTACCATTTAGAAGACTTTGTGCTGAAAAAAACTGTTGTTTACACACCCTCTCGTCTCCACCATCATACTGACACACTTTGCATTCAACTACATACTCGTTTTAAGCACGAGTCTCCGTCGTTTGCTTGGAGCTGGTGTGCTCGTGCCCTCCTGGCATGCCTCCCAAAGCGTTTTGAATTCAGCATCACATCTGTTTGTCAACGCGCCCATATGTACTGCAGATAAGTTTGACACCGGTGTGCAGATCAGTTGCTTCAGACTGCAGTAACTTGTTAGGAGGGTCGAGAAGCCCCAGGATTTTGTGAGTCATGTTAGCAATACATTTAATGCTCGGCTCTATCACTTTCAATAAGCATGTGTGCCATATGCGTGAGTAGATTCAATTTCACCGAGCATCTCTGTGATGTTGTCACTTGATTTAAAAACTACAACACCGTGGTGAGGTTGCCAGTCCATCTCTGATCAATAAGTCTTTCCAGTTTTCCCCCATTGTACTGTGCAGCCACCGTGGGTTTCCTAAAGAAATTGTACAGGAAGCTACACACATTGAAAAAGTCCTCTATTGCCTCCTCAGATGACATAACGTGCACCACAACCAAATAGACCTTGAGCCAGTGTCACGCCCTGACCTCAGAGAGACTTTTTATGTCTCTATTTGGTTTGGTCAGGGTGTGATTTGAGGTGGGCATTCTATGTTTTGTTTTCTATGTTTCTTTATTTCTATGTTTTGGCCGGGTATGGTTTTCAATCAGGGACAGCTGTCTATCGTTGTCTCTGATTGGGAACCATACTTAGGTAGCCCTTTTTCCCTCCTTTCAAAGTTGACTTGTGTTTGTGGCACTATGCCCTCGTAAGCTTCACGGTTGTTTATTTTGTTTATTGTTTTGTTGGCGTCATTCCAAAATAAAGGATAATGTACGCTCACCACGCTGCACTTTGGTCCACTTCCTTTGATGGCCGTGACAGCCAGGTACTTCAAAAGGCCCGCTTTTTCCCACTGAAAATGCAGCTCGGGTAAGACAAACCTGTGCTGGCTCATCATCACCGAGGTCGTCAGATGCTAGTGGATGGGGTAACGGCAGTGCAGGTGCTTGTTGTGATGTTACCCTCATGTTGCTGGTGCTAGGCCACGGCTTTTCTCTGTCTTGTTGGTCAGCAGGTGGCGTGGGGGATGGTCGGATATTGCATTTGCTGCTAGACTCCTCAACCTCAGTGGTTGAGCTAGCAGGGTGCTCGTTGAGCTCGGCATCAGTCCTCAGTTGTTTTGCTCTTGGCAGTGCCTAGCCATTTTTGGATATCCATGCTGATCGAAGCTTAGCCAATTAGCTATAATTATTCAGTCAGTGCACCACTACAAAAACTTAACAAAGCTAGCTGTCTGCAAAAGTAAACAACCTTTTTCCCTCTCTGTGAGAAAAAATAAATAAATGACTCGGCCCAAACATAACACAGTTTTTTTTTTAAGTCAGGGAAACTGGAAAGAGGTATCCTGCACGTTTTCAAGTTAAAAGTCTCCATTGTCTATTACTCCTCAGTTTACTTCACATTTAGGTAGCTAATGTAATGGATTAGTTTGCCAGTGCAAGTCTAGATAGCACTAGCTGTATTATGCCTACAACAGTGAAGTTTCAGTCCACTAGGTGTATCTTTACCGCATGGGCATATCTCTGGGTGACGTGGACATCCCCATGCATCCACCTTATCAAAATATGACTAATTCAATACTGCATCATCCCATTCTCTGGGCTCTGTCTGCAATCATAACCAGTAGCATCTACCAGGAATAATTTATCATAACGAGTAGTATCTACCAGGAATAATGAATCATATATTAACAATAATAGATGTTTGGTGAATCTATAAATTATGTATGACCACTGGTGTCGTTGCCACTCAAAATATGTTTTTATAGAATATTTTCACTTTTCTTTCATCACTCAAAATCTTGCCAAAGCATATTCTGTAGGAAGGGTTAATATTAGCTTAAAATAATTTGACAGGATTTATATGAATCGGGTCATGAACAAGGGAGAGGTTAAACGTAGGGTACTGTAAGACTGACAAGCTTATTCCCACACTTTACGATAACTCTGTTGCAGTGGTCTTAGGTAGTATCCATATAGGCTATTCCCTCCATCGCGACACTGCTGCTCAGTTGGAGCGTGTGATCTCCATGCAGCACCACAGCACCATGCGCCTTTGGAAGAGCACCCCTCAGTCTCAGAAGATGCCCTTCTGGAGGCAGGCAGTCATAGAGTCATTATACCCCAATGTAGGCCTATTTGCCTACTAGCCAAATAAAGTGCAGAGCATGCATGATGTGTGCAGCTGGTGTCTTGCGGAATAATTTTAGAACTCTATTTGTGTTTTATAACTTTTTATTATAGGCCTACCCTTAAAACGCCTCTAAATAAATGTTCAACCAAATAGTCGAAGAAGCACATACAGTGGCTAATAGGGAAAAGAGATCTGGCAATAAGAATAGGCTATAGATAGTCTTGACCATTTGGGACCCCTTGGCTATTTCGCTCAGGACAGGTTATAGCCAAGACTTTATCCATATTTTGTTTTGTCTCATTTATTGATATGGATATAGCCTCTGCGTGATGGGGTTGTGCAATGCAAATGGCTATAACAAGCCTAATATAAGTCCTACAGTCCGTGCTCCCAAATACTGGAAAAAGTGAGATTCATTAGGTTTCATGATCACCACAGTAGCCCCACGCTGCTATAAAAATTAATTATACAATTATATGGCCATTAAATAACACACAACAGCATGGCATATTTAGATAGTGGAATAGGCCTATCCTAAATCATATTTACTTCCTATTATGCAGCTCAGGCGGTCATTCTAGACAAGGCTCTTCTGTAGCTGTATAGTTTCATTCTCTCACAAGTCCTTTTCTGAAGGTCCAAGCCTATACTAGGTCATCTACTGGTATAACAGTGTTATCGAATGTCGTTCTAAAACAAGTTCTAAACTTTTATTTTGGAAATGAAACCGGAAGCTGTAAAGCAACTCAAACATCTGGGCTGGAATTACTTGATTGACTATCTAACTTCGACTAGCTACGTTCGGTTCATGTCCTTTGCAGATGCCACATTCCTGACAAAAGTTTGTACGTATATCTGTAACCGAGTAAAGGGAGACGTAAAGTAAGAATCGAACGTGTAAATGTTCATTCATAGTCGTAGCATAGGGTTTGTACGTTTAAAGAACTAATTACGTTTCATGCATAGCTTTTTTTACGTTCCTAACAATTTACGCATGCATTTTTTTACGATTCAAACTATATGTACATTCAACCTTTTGGCAGCCACCTGATTCCTTATGGCAGGCCCAGTTTTGCTGCATTGGCAAAACCAGGCATGGTAATTCATATACCATTTGTTATGTTTATGATGGCCTCTCCATGGAGAACACCCCAGTTCGGTAGTAAACACAAACCTGTCTCCATAGGAACCTCTGTAGGTCCCAACAACTGTATCTATACAGATAAGCCTCTCTGTATTCTACATTTAGCCATTGAGCAGTGACGTGTATTCATGATATAGTAGAGGTACATTTACATTAGTCTCATTTGTCAGAAGAGTCACTCATTTAACATTAATTTATTTTCATTTAACCTTTATTTAACCTTTATTTCTGCATTTTAACTGCAGGCTAGCCGAATCAGTGTCACCATGAAGAAAACTGATTAAAGATAACATGGTAGATATTTCCTGTTTGTGTTTTGGCTAATAATCTTTGATGTTCACCCGCATTTAGTAAGGCTAAATTCTAACGCCATACTAATGAGTCCCCCCCCTCTAGCCTGAGCCCCCTCTGTTCCCCACTAAAACCCCTGTTTACAATCACCAGGGGTGACAAACGCCATAGCAACATGCCACTTCACTTCATTCCTGTCCCTGTAACCAAGGAGACGGACAAAATTCTCCAGAGCAGACAAAGAAAATAACGAGGGGACAAGCATTTAAACCCACCACATATATGGCCTCTCGAAGCCAGGTTAGTGTAGTACTACAACCAGTCCAAACTAATAATTAAAAAGAGAACTAACTAATCCCCACAAAATGCCTTAATTCTCTCTCTCTCAACCTCCATTTTGTTATGTGCTTCACATGCTGTTGTCTTTTCCTGGATAATCTAATTGTATATATTTTACTTACTGATCTTCTTCCTCCTCTTCTCTGTCTCTTACCCTCTCGCTGATTGCGCTGTATTTGATAGCCAACTCATCGCGGTCCGCCTTGCTATGGGCTAGCAGGTCTTCCATCCTTCCCAGCTCTACCTGCAGCACCCGGTTCTCCTCTTGGACAGACATCACTGAGAACATGGCTCCTGGTGCTGGGGTGGGGAGAGAGAGTGCCAGACAATCAATCGTGTTAATGAAGAGCACAGCGCTTTGTTCAATATTCAGGACACTAAAATATCACAGATGCATTCAAAGTAGAGTAATCAGATGGTTGGCTACTCACAGCTCTCGTTGAGGTTCTTGGTGACAATCTCTCGGACCCGTGCAGGTAGACACATAGTTGGGTTTTCTGGGGAGGCGCCTCGGACAGTCAGCCTCTTCTCCTCAGACAGCACACTCTCCTCCACCCTCTGGCAGGGAGACAAAGACACATAGTTATAGTTAATCTCCTCAGAGACAGACTAAAACTAAGGGCCCTGCAGATCACAGTGCCATGAGGACAGTTGGCTTCTCAGCAGTCACTCCTGTCTACCAGAGAGCTGGGTTCAGAATAGAACACTGACCTCACACTCTGCAGAGCACGCATACATACACTTTCATAACACAGAGAGCAGATTTCATGGCATCTCTGTCGAAGTGTCAAACCATCAGCACCCTCAGTGAAGACATCTATTGTAATTACAACTAGGCTACATAATTATAACATATTGGGTAGCCTATTGATATTTCTATAAAGCTTTACAATAAATTATTTACAGAAGAATATCAATACATGCTAAAAACAACGATAAATAGAAGTGCAATCGTGCACGAGCCATGACATGACCTGTATAACAGATTCCAATTTGGAATCCGAGCTGTAATTTTCCGTGTCGCTCATTGAGAAACGGTTGATTTTAATCCACAAACAGCAAGAAAGAAACGAAAAATAAACGTTTCGCTCCAGTCCCGTGCGTTGGTAGCGTTATCAAATAGGATTAACCGTTCGATTTATATCTAAATTAACGGATGCACGCGGTTAAATGCGTATCTAAATGAACGACACACTATCTGCTGTACAGATAGTTCAGAAAGTTGTGAGTTTGTTGGAATCTCAGGATTCCTCCCACGTCCCACAGGTGCGTCCTGCTCCATCCTCTACAGGACTGTCGGAGAAAGATTGAGGACAAGGGGATTAGCAGACTGTAAATTCCCCCTCCCTCCTCCACGAGGAGAGCTTTCAATTCGCATTCTTCGCCTGGCCACCCTTGCAGTTAAATTAGATAGCCACGTCCTTCATAAAATAGTTACACTCAATTACAATGAAACAAAATACACAGTATTATTGGATTAAAAATTAGCTGCAAATGTTGATGATATCAACTAAATCAATGTAGGATATTTGTAGGGCACACAATATAATTTATTCACAGGCCCTGCGCGATGAGCTCTGCAGTTTTTTAACAATGCTGTCTGTGTCCATTCATCATTCCTATCAATGATATAGTTTCTTCAGTCATATTATAGAATATGTGCCAAAGAAGAGTTAGGCTACACAGAATAAAGATGATGATGGCACGTTAAGGGGCATGTATGATCCACCCTTCTGTGAATGCGAAAAGTCAGCCAGTGTTAATAATGTTGCAATAATTAAACACACACCATAATCAACAAGAATGGAAAAAACAAACAATTTGATCCACTTTACAGTATCTGGTGGCCCAGGTCGAACACCTTCCCTGCCACATCACTTCAACGCTTGTAATACCATGGTAACAGACATGCCCACAAAAGAGAAGGACTCAGAATGCCAAAACCAGACCCCTCTATTCACAAAGCTCAGCCTTAACCACAGGCCCACAACTTTCAGCATGTTCTCATTTTGAAAGGAGATGTCAAATATTCAGCCATTATATTCTGCCGCAAAACGATTGTATATTTGGACAATGTTATATATCACACATCATTCAATTTCTCATGTCTTACTCTGGCGTTTTTGGGGGGTTAAGGGCCCTCTTGTGGTTTCCCGGCAGTGCTGCATTGTATGGAGGCAAGGGTACTAGATACTACATTCAAGGGTACTAGATGCTATATTGAGCATGATCAGAATGTTAGTCTTTGTGAAAACATGAACTTGGAAACATAGTATTAGGTTAATCATAACAAATATATTATGGCCTACAACTAAGGGTGCAGCATTTTTCCTTGTCAGGTCATGCAGAGAGTAAAAACTTTTGGCCTTAAGTGGTCCTTTATTACTAAGCAACTACCAGTAGACCTACTGTTCTAATAAGCACTTTAACCAGCTAGGTCTACCTGGTTCTGGGGTAGGCCTACAGCCTATTACAGGTCAAACAAGTTTAACCTGGGTAATGCATCTGGGTGTGGGGCAGTGTTCTACTAGCTGGTAAAGCATGTGTGGGCTATTAGGATTAATACATTTGGCAGTTTTAGCCAAACTCTCTGCTGTATCCCTGAAATGTCTATGTAAATCTGTACCAGTGGTATCCAAACTTAGAGAGTCCTTGCATTACAAAAACGTATGCTATAAGGTTAAATAAACTATGTTAGTATTATAAATGACTAATTAGGGGTTCAAGCAGCGAAGCTGAGTGAAACCCTATTGTATTTGTTGAAGTTGATTATTATTATTTTCCTTCTGACGATTTAGTGAAAAAAATGTAAATTCCTGTGAGTTGGTAAGACCTAGAACAGGGGTCGGCAACAGCAATGTAGAAATTATTATAATCATGTTCTGGCCTATAACAAGTGATTGAAAATGCAAACCTTTGAAATTTCATGCCCCTCACCCCATTTGAACTAGAGCCCTGAAAATCTGTATATAGATAGGCCCCTCTCGCCACAAGTGACAAATTTACCTCAAGGGCCTTTTATCAATTAGATTTGCTAACTCCTCCGTCTCTGTCCTCAAACCTCTTTTCGTCTCCTTTTAAAAAAGGTCAATGGTAGCGAGGAGATGGAATGTGGACAAAAATGAGCTTGTATAAAATGAGTCAGTCCTTCTCCACTCAGAGAAATAACATTTACAGAGGTGGCTCTCAAAATAAATGTGTAGTGTGACTAAAAACAAATGAAGTTAGTTTTGCAAGACAATTTATAGATAAAAACAATATGCTGGCTATCGTTTTAAAACGTGTGCATGGTTTCCGACGATGACGACAACACAACAACTGATTCAAAGGGGTTGTGGCAGATATCAAAACTCTTCCGCGGTAGGATACACTTATGCTTCCTTGCCAAAAGTAGGCTATCAAGGAGGGGAGGACCGTCCTCCGTTTGCCTACTAACGAACTGACACACTCCTCGACCACTCATCGGTTTTCCGATACCACAACGGCCCTCAAGGAACTACACTGGACTTTATGCAAACTGGAAATCACATATCCTGAGGTCGCATTTATTGTAGCTGGGGATTTTAACAAAGCAAATTTGAGGAAAACGCTACGGAATTTCTATCAACACATTGAGTGTAGTACTCGCTTAGGAAAAACACTAGACCAATGCTACTCGCTTTTTCGAGATGTCTACAAGGCCCTCCCCCGCCCTCCTTCGGCAAATCAGATCATGACTCCATTTTTCTTCTCCATTCCTATATGCAGAAACTCAAACAGGAAGTACTAAGGTGCTAAGGTCTATTCAACGCTGGTCTGACCAATCAGAGTCCATGCTTCAAGATTGTTTAGATCACCCGGACTGGGATATGTTCTGGGTAGCCTCTGATCATATCACCTCTACCTTACCTGACACCCTAAACCCACTTCAATTTGCTTACCACCCCAATAGATCCACAAACGATGCAATCGCACTGCACACTGCTCTATCCCATCTGGGCAAGAGGAATACCGATGTCAAAATGCTGTTCATTGACTATAGCTCAGCATTCAACACCATAGTACCCTCCAAGCTCATCATTAAGCTCAGGGCCCTGGGTCTGAACCCCACCTTCTGCAACTGGGTCCTGGACTTCCTGACGGGCCGTCCCCAGGTGGTGAAGGTAGGAAACAACACCTCCACTTTACTGATCCTCAACACAGGGGCCCCACCAGAGTGCATGCTCAGCCCCCTCCTGTACTACCTGTTCACCCATGACTGAGTGGCATCCAACTCAATCATCAAGTTTGCAGACGACACAACAGTAGTAGGCCTGATTACCAACAATGACGAGACAGCCTACAGGGAGGAGATGAGGGCCCTGGTGGAGTGGTGCCAGGAAAATAACATCTCCCTCAACGACAACAAAACGAAGGAGCTGATCGTGGACTTCAGGAAACAGCAGAGGGAGCACCTCCCTATCTACATCGACAGGACCGCAGTGGAGAAGGTGGAAAGCTTCAAGTTCCTCAGTGTACACATCACTGACAATCTGAATTGGTCCGGCCACACAGAGAGTGTGGAGAAGGCAGCGCAACAGAGCCTCTTCAACCCCAGGAGGCTGAAGAAATTCGGCTTGGCCCCTAAAACCCTCAGGAACTTTTACAATTAAGAGCAACTTTTACAATTAAGGGCTGTAAGCGCAGGGCTCTCCAGAGAGTGGTACGGTCTGCCCAACGCATCACCGGGGACAAACTGCATGCCCTCCAGGATAGCGAGAGCACCCGATGTCAAAGGAAGGCCAAAATGATAATCAACGACAGCAAATACCGGAGCCACGGCCTGTTCACCCCGCTATCATCCAGAAGGCGAGGTCAGTACAGGTGCATCAAACCTGGGACCAAGAGACTGAAAAACAGCTTATTTCTCAAGGCCATCAGACTGTTAAATAGCCATTACTAGCCGACTACCACCCGGTTACTCAACCCTGCACCTTAGAGGCTGCTGCTCTATATACATAGACATGGAATCACTGGCCACACATTAATAATGTTTACATACTGCTTTACTCATCTCATATGTATACTGTATTTTATTCTACTGTATTTTAGTCAATGCCACTCCGACATTGCTCGTCCTAATATTTATATATTTCTTAATTCCATTCTTTTACTTTTAGATTTGTGTATTGTTGTGAATTGTTAGATACTCCTGCACTGTTGGAGCTAGGAACCCAAGAATTTCACTACACCTACAATAACATCTGCTAAATATGTGTATGTGACCAATAAATTTGATTTGAATAAGACGATAACACTCATCATTAACTAATAACAGATGGATCTCGCCAACACTCTTGGTAGAAGCGATGGCCACCAGAAACGCAATCTTAAGAGAGTGATGTTTCAAGTCTATAGCTTCTAATGGTTTAAAGGTAGGTCTGGATTATACTCCCAAGAACCAGATCCAAATCCCATTTGGGAACTGAGTAGGCTCTTGAGAGGCGTAATCGACGGACTCCCTTAAGAAATCTTGCCATGAGCCGATGGCTACCAAGCGGACCGTCCTGATCTTCATCATGACATGCTGAAATGGCTGCTGCATATACTGTTCCTTAAGTGTGTATGCAGCCCTGCCAACATCAAACAACAACCTCAAGAACTGGAGCACAGTTTTTATGCTGCATGATTCTGGAGCAACCCTCTGCTCCCCACACCACTGGCAGAACACACGCCACCTCGTGCCATAGGTTGACATGGTGGACGCGCCCTGGCACTCTACGATGTTAACAGAGGGCTCAATATCTAAACCAGACCATTTTTGCTGTTCAGCAGCCAGGCACTAAGCTGCAGGAATTCGGATGCCACAATGTGTCCTCCGCCTGTGACAGTTGGTAGTTCCCATGCTGTCCCCGCTAGGAGTGACAGTATTGTGATGAACTGTTTGAACCAGTTCGCGCCGATGGATTCTGCCCAGGCATATCCTGCATGAAAGGAATTTCAGGGATTGCCATCTTGCCAGTGCTCGCATGCATTCCTTAGACACAGTCAAGAGACAATACCTGTGTTCCTTGGAATTCCTGCAGGGGTATCAAGTGTAGAATACCCAATAGGGACAAAAGAGAGGCTGCGGCGAAGGGACGCATCAGTCTCTGACACTGAAGACCAGTCCCCTTCTGGTCTTGGACAAAAGGACTGGTGTGATCTACAATTTTCGATCTCGCTCTTCAGTGAGGTGAGCCCTCATTAGAGACGAGTCGACCCGCATGCCCATGAACATCAGTTTCTGTGGGGACCAGGTGTTTTTTTTGCATGTTCAACCTGAGGCCTAGCTCTGAGATGTGCTTCAGTAGAGATGTGTCTACTGTTCTCGTGACTGAGCGCAGATTAGCCAATCGTCTAGGTAATTTAGTACTATCATCCCTTGTGATCTTAGGGGTGCTAGAGCGGAATACATCCATTTTGTGAATGTTCTTGGTGCCAGGGAGAAGCATAAAAGGTTACACTTGGTACTTGTACGCTATGCCGTTGAATGCAAAGCACAGGAACTTACTGTGAGCTGGGTGGATCGGTACGTGGAAGTAGGTATCTTTTAGGTCAACCGTGGGGAACCACTGGCCTGGGCTGATAGGATGTGGGACTGAGAGGAGGGTTTTCAAGCACCGGTTGAGAGGCCTCAAGTCCAAGATGGAACCCACTGTGCTGTTCTCTTGGTTTGATTTGTCTGATTGCATTCTTCTCCAGCTGGGAGGCAAACTCAGGTTGGAGAGCTTCTCTTTCAGGGGGTCGGCTGTTGTAGTTGACCAAACCCATCTGAAAGGTGGTGGCTGGCATCGGAACTGGAGTTTGTACCCCTGTAGTACTGTATCCAACACCCAGGGGGACTTCACAAGTGCCTCCCACAGCCTTTCAAGGCAGGGGAGAGCGGAGGTCTAGACTGCAATGGTCTCTGGCTAGGGTAACGTGGGGCAGGGGGACCGATGATAAAACTGCTTGGTCTCTGTCCTTCCGCAGTTTCGCCGTTTGATTCAAAATGGCATCCACACAAAAACTTGGCCTGGAGTTTCTTCACGGAAGTTGACATCTATGTCTGTGAGAGCCAAAGCTGTCTACGTGATGAGATGACATTCATGGAGGCAAGCAACTATGGCCAAGTTTAGGAAGGTGTTCTTTTAAGTGGTCGTCAGTAGCCTGAGGTCCTGAAGGACAGCGGGGAGACCTACCAATGATCTCGTTGTGTGGGAGGACCATGGCCACAACAATTGCGTCCATAACAGAGTACCGGTCCAGTCCCAACACCTCGGGGGAAGCCATGAAGGTCAAAGGCTTGCACTGGCTTGAGAGATGGAACCTTGAGTTCACCTTAGCCCAAGTTTGACACAGTTCATTGGAGAACTTGGGGCACTGAGGAATGTACTCTGCCCAGACTGCTGTTAGGGTCTGGTTTAACATCCGGAGCATTCAGAACCCTATTGAGGAGCTCCTGCATATCAGCTGGTGAACAGGGCGTTTCACTCTCAGCTCTCTCTGAGCCATAGTTTGCTGATCCAGAACGGGCCTCAGAGGTGTCTTCGTTTAGGTCATTACCAGCAAGGATGGAGACAGCATCAAGATCCTGTCTTAAGTTTTCAGCTGAGCCTTTCGGGCTGAGAGAGCGGAGCTGCTAAGACAGAGGCTGCCTGGGCCTCCAACTCATCCAGAGTAGGTCCCGTCTTTCTTGGACTGCTTGGTGGGCGGGCCCGCCGCTGAGGGCTGTTTACACTTGAGGCCGCTCCCAGAGCCTCTAGAGTTTGTCTCCATCATAGCTAATTATGCTTCACTTAGGCATGTGCCAAAAGTAGCACAATAAATGCTGCTGAAGGGGGAATCCACAGACTGAATGGTATGCTCTAAGCCTAGGCACATCATACAGGTGGAATGGGCATCAACCGAAGCCAAGCAAGAATTGTGTTTATTGCAGTAGCATGGATGATCTTCTCCCTGTCTAGACAGAAGTGGAAACACAGATTTGTCTTATAGAACAGATCATCTGTATAACACCCCATTAATACTGTATGAGGTATAATTATAAAGTAGTCGTGTTGTCAGGGCAATGTGAATTTAGTAATAATATTGTATGGATATCAGAATATATTTCAGGAAATTCCACACACAATCCCCAAAAGGAATGGATGTTAAGAGCCAAACTCAACTGACTCCGTAACATACTAGGTGTGAGGAGATTTCCTGAAAACAGACTGGCCAACTGCTGCGAGATTAGTGAGGAGTGATGGTTGCTGATAATGGGCTGTAATTATGTAGCTATTCCATAAAAAAATCTACCATTTTTATAACATTATCAATGTCTACACTGTATCTGATTAATTTGATGTTATTTTAATGGACTTATTTTTTGGGGGGGGGGGCTCTTCTTTCAAAACAGACATTTAAGTGACCCCAAACTTTTGAACTGTGTATGTTGCAATATAGCAGAACGGGAAATAAAATGAGTTAATTTTTTAATACTCTACGCTCCCTTGCACCTTCTCCAAAGTTACCACTGTGACAGACAAGTTTTAGTCCAGGCAGTCTTGACACCTTAATAAGACAATCATAATCCTGAATTCTGGTGTCAGATGACACACTGGCATAGTTCCCTCTTGTTCACTGAAGCAAAACAGTTGTGGAGGCTTGTGTATGTCATACTTCAGACAAACACCAGTCATGGAGACCATGGCTAAAGTCAAACTAACTACGTGTTAAAGAAGCATACCACTGCTGCATTGCCTGTGTAGTGGGAATTAACCTGACAATGCAAACATAAAAGAACTGAACGACGAATGGTTTATTTACAGTAAAAATTTTGCTTTACATTTTATACAGGTGATTTTGATTTGCGTAAGTCACTTGGAGCAAAATATTTGTTGCAAATTAAAGCCAAAACCTCAATAACTTCCCCTATTTCGCTGAAAAGGCACTCCTAGGGTAAAATAAATGACAGAGAAACTCATCAAAAAGGACAGAAAATGTTTCTAAAGATTTATGATATGTAAACAAATAACAAAAAATACTAAACTCATCACACACATCTACCAGAATTCTACTTAACTTCTAAAACACTGTCAATGTTGCCTTTCTCTGACCTACCTCATATTTACCAAAATCCAAACTAGACATTGGTATGATCTGGTTGCTATACTTAAAGGCCCAAGATATCAGATATCAGACTGATCGGAACAGATAATATACTTTATCTTAACCAAGAGGCCAGTTTAAAGGAGGGTGGGGAGCAACATTGAAGCAGAGTCAACTCCCAACCTTGTGAAAAGACACACACCTGTCCTTCATTTTCTCTCAAATAAGTGAGGGACACAAGTTATACTTGAACATAAAACATACAAAAGAAAACAAATCCTCACCAACACAAATAAAAAAGGCATACAAATACTAAACTTTACACCAAACGTTGGATGATTCAATGAGATGATGAAGGCATGAGTTAGTAGTATGAGGTGATGGGTCAGAGATAAGGGGAAAGGTTGACATCAATATTTTTGTAAAAATTTAGACATTTTGAGGGATGGACATATAAAGATAATGAGCGGACTGCCACCTTAAGGTGTTATTAACATGGAATGCACATACTTTTCACCTGGTCAGAGTGACAGCAAAATAGGTATCAATACTTCAACAACAAAATGAAGTGTCACTTCTGACTGCATAGTTAAAATATCTAAAAATAGTAATATTGTCTTTGTGTCTAAAAATAATGTGCTGGTCAATCATTGACTTGATAGTTTGAATCTATACATCTGGTATGCAAAATGTATTAGGTAACGTACAGCATCATGTGTCAAGCAACCTGTCAGTTGACAGAGCTCCCCACCTCTCATTTCTGTTGCCACAATCATTCTGTCCAGGGAATGTAAGGAGCCTGAGTGTGTGAGAGGGTGTGTGTATGTGGTCCATCTCACAGCTAAAACTGCACCCATCCTTTAGCAGTGTCTTGACTGGAGCTGTGGAGAAGGGAAGATGCAGAGGATGAGGATATTGACAAATGTGAGAATGTCAATAACATGGAAGGATGACAATAAAATGCTAATATAGACACCACTATAATCACCAAACTGTTGAAAAGCTTCACTCAAGGGGGAGAGACTTGAACCCATCAGGGATTTGAGCTAGTAACCCTGTGATCCCTAGTCAGTTTCCCTTGCCACAACACCATTCCGAAGGCCTGCCAACTTCTTTGGTCTAAACCATTAGCTCTTCTAAGACTGACCTGGCGCCAGCCGCTGTGAAGTCTCCCCACAGGTCTGCAGTAGGCTGGGCGGCAGGGACCCGGCCTCCGAAATCTAAAAGAGAAGCTGGTGGAGTAAAAACAAAGAGATTATTTAGAATGTAGGGAGGTTATCCATGTTAAGATGTGAAAGGGCAGTGATAATGGGACATTTTGATCATTGAACTCTATAGCCTAAAAAGGTTACCTGTGTTGGAGTGTGTCGGTGGCGGTGATTGCTGGCCTCCAGGAGGGGCTACAAGGACTGCACCCTTAGCCATTGGTGGAGGAAGGAGAAGGCCACTACCCATGGGCCGAGACTTGGCACCTGGATCCTTCTTCTTTATGTTCTAAGACAAAGAAAAATTACATTTTAAATGTCTTCCTCACTTTTTCTTCACATCCCATTTTGTTTCTCCTCTCCTTTCAACATGTTTCCCATCTATTTCTGTAACCTCAAATGCTCACCCCAATGCTGATCTTGATCGTCTGGCCCTCTTTAAAGCCTAGGTCCAGTTTGGGTGCTGTGCTCTGAGACGCTTCCTCTTTCGCCAGCTCACCTTCCTGTTTTACCCACCTGTAGAAAAGGACACAGAGATATGTTTGATTTTATTTCATGCTCCAATGTGAAGATCTATATTGAAAATGGACATTGATACCAGACCAAGGAGGACAGGTATGAGAGGTTGACTCACTTGAAGTGGTCTTGAAGAGCCACATTGAAGTCAAAGGAGTCGCCACGATCAGCAAACCCCAGGCCGATAAATGCATGTCGTCCTATATAAAACAGAAGTGCATGAGAAGACAGATGTACAAGCATACTGTATTTAAATGACTAATCTGCAAGTAACCTTCCATACCAGACTGTACTGTTTTCCGCTAAAATATATTTTCAGCATAGCATATCAGTTTGCATGGTGATGCATTTCTGCTGCTGTCTTTCTGATGTGAAGGCACCTTACCACTGCCGTCCTCTATCCGCACCACAAAATATCTGCTGGAATCTGTGACTGCCTCCACCACACATCCAGGATACTGCTCCACTGGGGCTTGGGCAAACAACTCTCCTAAGAAATACAGAATTCAGTTTGCCTCAAAGTTGGATATGATGGCATGCATCAGAAGCAGACAAGGTGACAGCCAGTACAGACATGAGCGCAACAGCAGTACTGGCAGATGTAGCCATGACCGTCGGACATCTAGTAGTTAACCTACCTGAGTTTTTGTCCTCTAGCTTGATATAGGCAAGCTTTCCTATGGATATTATTTTCATCCTGCCGGTCCATGCTGGCTCATCCAGCTTCCAGTCAGCTGCTCTGAAAAACAAAGAGAAGCACCATACCTGCATGTCATGATTCCGCTATGTTACAGGGCTATTGGGCCTACTACATAAACACCCATAATCAAACTGTGTAATGCAATAATTAGTGCAATCTCAAATTATGCAACAGAATAAGTCTTATGCTACATCACATCACACTCACCCAGCAAATCAGGAGTAATTGTATATTTTTTTGTTGCCCGAAGAAGCATTATTTTTTATATTGGATATATAAGAGCATACAATTATTGACATAAGTACAGATATATCCTTATTTCTCTTATTAGAAATAACCCTTCACCCCACCAGACTACTACAATTATTAGCATTTTGGTTGTGTACTCTCTAGATAATATAATATAGTGTAACGACCCTGGGTTTATAAGCGCGGAAATCGACTCTGCCGCTTTTGCGGCACAGTTGATAGCGCGCCGGACCTCGGGCTAGGAGGTCGAGGGTTCGAGACCCGCACCCTGCCTGTTTCATTACAATATATTTTGATTATCCTTTATTTAAAAAGGCAAGTCAGTTAATTAAGAACAAATTCTTATTTACAATGACTGCCTACCACGGCCAAACCCGGACGACGCTGAGCCAATTGTGTGCCGCCCTATGGGACTCCCAATCACGACCGGATGTGATGCAGCCTGGATCTAGCTATAAAATGGTATTAGCTACATATCTTTACATAAGAACCAGGATCGATTTTCTAGATACACTTTTCCTCTAATGTTAGCAAGCTACAGTACATAACCAAATACGTTTATAAATAGACCACAGCCCGCCGTGTCAAACGGGAACAAATGAGTAATAGTGGGCAGAGCAAAGCAAGAGCTGGCGAGATCCTATCGGCGCGTTCTAGCAGGACATTTGCATATTTCCGTTAGGGAACTCCTACAATGTATAGTACGCAATAACTTAGGGAAAGACTACAAACCTTAGCCCACTGTTCGTAACTGGTTCTAGTTTTGGGAACAGAAAACTGTATTGAAATCAAATATATAATCGATGAGAAAATGTCCCGAATGTCGGCCAAAATCCATTTTCATCTTCTCCCATTGCCGGTCACTTGGCTTCCTTTCACTACCATATAGCAAGTAGTTCACTAACATATACTACCATGTAGTGAGTGGAAACGCCAAGCGGATGCTTCAAATTTATACATCCGGTGAAATATCTCTCATTGTTCTGTGACATAACTGTACAATGACTGACTGAACGTTTGAGCCACCGTAGAATGTCCCGTGCCTCCTGCTAACGTTTCCTGGAAAATAATTTGACACAGCAGATGTGTTTAACATTGCACACCGCTTGAAAAGAATGCTGACATGCTTATTTTAACTGTTATCTTACCTAGCTAGCTCACTAGTAGTAACTCACCTGGCTAGCATTAGAAGCTATCAGCTAGAGATCCTAACAGTGTCACATTATAACACACTGAAAGTTAACTAGCTAAATTAATAAAAACGTTATTCCCAAAGTAATCATCTTCTCGCCATGTTATGCATTCAATAACTGAATCATGTCTAGCTAACGTTAGCTAGCAACAACCTTGATGGATCCTCTCCACTTCTTCAGGTTGACATTTGAGTAGTAAGCTAGAAAGTTTAACAAAAGTGCGGGCCTGATAAAAAACTCACCGATATCCACGGTTAGTGGCGCGGGGTGGGATCTTGTACACATGAACCTCTGGCTTTACACAGATCACTGACTCGTAACCGCTGTCGTCTGCCAGTGCCATTTTGGCAAGTTAACTTCCAAACTTCTAACTGCCATGGGGGAGGGTGAACCAGACTGCCCTGTACAGCTCAAGAGCGACTCTCTTGGAGAGGATGATTACTACAGTAGCTTTCCAAGACAAGCACCATAAAAGTTGTCTATGACACAAGCTACGTTTCCACCCAATAATTGGCGAAATATTTTCATGGCGAATACTCTAAAATACGTATAAAAACAATATGCGACTTTTCACACCAGAGATGTGTTATCATGTCACAAGAATAAGACCCTCGATATTTATTGGAAAGGCGCATCATGCTCATCACCTTGCACTTTCACCACCCTGTGAAGTTCATTATAATTTATTTAATATGTAGTTTAATAAACTGAATGCTTTCCCGACGAGTCGTAGTGGGAGTACCACACAACATTTCATTGCGTGACTCCAAGTTTACTTCGATATGATGGTTATTGCCCCGAGATTTCTCGCATAATTAATTTTACCGACACAAATAGATCCCACATTGTCTAGCATATTTTGTTTTGTCATATGGAACGTTAGCCGGAAAAAAGTTGTTTCCATCAGGCCTGTCATGCCATGTTTTCCCCCATAGTTGTGTTAAATTGACTGGATGTATTTTGGGTGGTAGACCTTTCTAGATATACATGGGAAACTGTTGAGCGTGAAAAACCCAGCAGCGTTGCAGTTCTTGAGACACTCAAACCCGTGCGCCTGGCACTTACTACCATACCCCGTTCAAAGGCACTTACATCATTTGTCCTGCCCATTCACCCTCTGAATGGCACACATACACAATCCCTGTCTCAATATTCTCAAGGCTTAAAAATCCTTTGACTTGTCTCCCTCCTCCCCTTCATTTACTCGGATTGAAGTGGCATCAATACGGGATCATAGCTTTCACCTGGTCGTTCTATGTCATGGAAAGAGCAGGTGTTCCTAATGTTTTATACACTCAGTGTATACTTAAAAAAAATGTTTAACTGGTAGCAACATGTACGTGTTCGTGAGTCTCACCTTTCCAGAGTTATTATTAGTGTTTAGCTCAAACGGTTCCGACGCTACAGACAGAAGTTGGCAGAATCAACTTCAGAGTCCAATGATGCTTGTGGGGGTAATAGAATAATCATGTTCATGAGAGTCTCATTTTTCCATAGAGTGGTAATATAAAAAGTGTTAAACAAATCAAAATTTATTTTATATTTGAGATTCTTCAAAGTAGCTACCTTTTGCCTTGATGACAGCTTTGCACACTCTTGACAATGAGTGTAATAGGATGAGCCTTGACTAGTATACAGTATATACAGTGCATTCGGAAAGTATTCAGACCCCTTGACTTTTTCCACATTTTGTTACGTTACAGCCTTATTCTAAAATTGATTAAATCATTTTTTCCCTCACCAATCTACATACAATAACTCATAATGAGAAAGCAAAAACAGGTTATTATTTTTTGAAAATGTATTAAAAACAAAAAAACTTAAATATCACAGTTACATAAGTATTCCGACCCTTTACTCAGTACTCAGGTTCTTGGGTATGACGATACAAGCTTAAGCTTGGCACACATGTATTTGGAGAGTTTTTCCCATTATTCTCTGCAGATCCTCTCAAGCTCTGACAGGTTGGATGTGGAGCATTGCTGCACAGCTATTTTCAGGTCTCTTCAGAGATGTTCAATCGGGTTCAAGTCCGGGCTCTGGCTGGGCCACTCAAGGACATGCAGAGACTTGTCCCAAAGCCACTCCTGCGTTGACTTTGCTTAGGGTCATTGTCCTGTTGGAAGGTGAACCTTAGCCCCAGTCTGAGGTCCTGAGCACTCTGGAGCACGTTCTGTACTTTGCTCTGTTCATCTCTCCCTCGATTCTGATTAGTATCCCAGTTCCTGCTGCTGAAAAACTTTCCCACAACATGATGCTGCCTCCACCATGCTTCTCGTAGGGATGGTGCCAGGTTTCCTCCAGATGTGACACTTGGCATTCAGGCCAAAGAGTTCAATCTTGTTTTCATCAGACCAGAGAATTTTGTTTCTCATGGCTTGAGAGTCCTTTAGGTGCCTTTTGGCAAATTCCAGGCAGGCTGTCATGTGCCTTTTACTGAGGAGTGGCTTCTGTCTGGCTACTCTACCATAAAGGCCTGACTGGTGGAGTGCTGCAGAGATGGTTGTCCTTCTAGAAGGTTCTCTAATCTTATTATAGTACGAACTGGCCATGACAGACCCAGCAGACTTGGAGCAGCTCCATCACGCTGTCTCCCTGTAGGGAGCCACCGTTGAGAGGCATGAGGAGCAACTGCGAGACCATTTGGAAGGGCTTCGTTCCCTGACGGAACGCCATGACCAAGGGTTTAAGGCTATAATGGAGCAAATCCGTGAATTAGGTCATAGGCAGCACGCCACATCTGAGACCTCCCAGTAACCTTTCTACTACTAGTGGATTTGTCCAACCTACCTTGGCTCCCCGAAAACCCCGCTTACCTCCTCCGGAGCGTTATGCAGGCGATCTTGGTACCTGCCTGACATGTTTTTGCTCTGACATGCACTGTCAACTGTGGGACCTTATATAGACATGTGTGTGCCTTTCCAAATCATGTCCAATAAATGGAATTTACCACAGGTGGACTCCAATCAAGTCAAGTTGTAGAAACATCTCAAGCATGATCAATGGAAACAGGATGCACCTGAGCTCAATTTAGAGTGTCATAGCGAAGGGTCTGAATACACATGTAAATAAGGTGTTTCTGTTTTCAATTTGTAATACATTTGTAAAAATGTCTAAAAACCTGTTTTTGCTTTGTCATTATGGGGTATTGTGTGTAGATTGATGATGAAAAAAATAATTGTATCCATTTTAGAATAAGGCTGTAACATAACAAAATGTGGAAAAAGTAAAGGGGTCTGAATAATTCCCTAATGCACTGTATATATGAAGTATGTAAAACAGTATGTAAACATTATTAAAGTGACCAGTTTTCAATGACTATGTACATAGGGCAGCAGTCTCTAAGGTGCAGGGTAGAGTACCGGGTGATATCTGGCTAGTAACACTGACTAAGGTTCAGGGCAGGGCACTGGGCGGAGCCTGGCTAGTGGTGTCTATTTAAAAGTCTGATGGCCTGGAGATAGAAGCAGTTTTCCAGTCTCCCGGTCTCAGCTTTGATGCACTTGTACTGTGTCCGCCTTCTAGATGGTAGCGGGGGGAACAGGCCGTGGCTCAGGTGGCTGAGGTCCTTTCAGACACGGCTAGTGAGTCCTGGCCAGCAACATTCGGGGGTCCCTAGTTAGCAAAAAAAAGACAGTACTATTCAACATGCAGACAACAACAGATAAAGACAACAATTATACTTATCACTCCTGGGGATATCAGGAGTCCTCTAGCTATAGAATGAAGCTTTACTGTATATACTATATCTTCTGTGTCTCAGAGAAAATGGTCATGATCTGACTCTAGAACCTTTGTAACACCTGCTGACTCCAAATATGTTGTTTTTTTTTATATCAGAGAGCTCTTGGTTGGTCTATTGTTAAATGGACTAGGCTATTTAGAGTGTGATAACATCTTAGAAAAAATATTTATGAGACACATGTCTTTCTGGGATGTTATCATACTCAAATAGACAATTTAACAACTAAATATGACCTATATACTTATTGATATATTTTTATATTGGACCTTGATGTTGTCTGGCCGGCCTGTGAGGAGAGAGTGAACTGGGCCACAGCGGCACTGTGAGTCGTGAGACGGTGGTGCACCTCACAGCGGCTGTTCGTCTCAGCGACTCCCAGTTAACCCCACCCACCGACAGAAGTTTGCAGGCCCCGGCTAAACTTCCAGGTCACTTCTCTGCAGACGACTGCTCCTTTCCACGCAGAGGTCCCATTTTCCAGAATGCTGTGGCGTTTTGTAGTAGCGATTTTAGGCGTTTGCCTCATCCCATATTGCCTTTCGGACGTGCAGCTCAGTAGTAATGTTATTCTGGAACCTTATGATCTGCTGTTCGACACGGCGGTGGAAGCCTACTACAAGGGGGACTGGATGACGGTCATTCTGAACATGGAGAGAGCGCTTCGGAACAAGGCTGCGATCCGCAGGGTGAAGGCGCATTGTCGGATAACTTGTGCCAACCAGAGCGCTTTCGGGGAGCCTTTATCTAGCATGGTTGTGCCAGTACCAGGCGCTGGCTCCGTGGAAGATCTTGGCTTTTTCCAGAAAATTATGAAAAGGGCTGATTGTGTAAATACCTGCGAAAGTGAGAAAATTGGACCACCAACTATCCATAAAGTCACTGAAGATGTGGACCTTGAGTTTAAGAAAAGAACACCCTACAATTACCTGCAAGTCGCGTACTTCAAGGTATAAAAAGAGTTGACCATATTGGCCCTATAAAGTTATGCATTATACATTTTTATATATTGCATATACTTGCAACAATGTATCTTCCACACAGACATTATCCCATGTTGTGGAGTAAGATGCTCCAGCATCATATCTTATTCCACAACATGTTCATGTTGTTTGAATCTCGGTGCACATTTATCACACTTCCATGACAAAATAAAGGTAATGTCACTTTATTTTGTCCAATTTTATTCAAACTTCCCTCAAGCAATTCGTTAACTGTAGGCTACGTGCTCTGCTCAGCTTTCCCCAACCCCCCAGCCGGCCGTGCCACGTCTCTAGGTGGAGTCTAGCTATGTAGACAGACCACTTACGTTCAGCTTCTGCATGCTATATACGTGCCATTCAAGAGTTTCTTTAGCTATTGTTAGAATAGGCCTATACATTAACAGGATAGGCCTAAACCAAACTTCGTTTAAACGTCTGTTTATAAACGGGTTACTACATTGTAGTAAGAGTAGCTAGTTAAATAAAGTAAACACATGCAACCTATAAGGCCTGCAGTTCCTGAGAGTTGCAGGTCATAAATTGTTTATCCATGTTGCCTATTTACTAATGCCAATAGATATGAGCAAAATATGTACTGGTTTACAAACAGAAACACAAAAATCTGTAAAAGAGGTTGGTGGCACCTTAATTGGGGAGAACGGGCTTGTGGTAATGACTGGAGCGGAATCAGTGGAATGGTATCAAACACATGTTTTCAAAGTTTGATGCCATTCCATTCGCTCTGTTCCAGCCATTATTATATGCCATCATCCCCTCAGCAGCCTCCACTGAGATTCGTGTATACTATAGTAAGCCTATAGGATAATGACTAGTTGCCTGAAACAGCATGCTGGTGATTGCAGCTCACACATTTGTTACATCATTCCAGGAGGTCCTGGCTCCTAGCCAGATGACAGAAGACTTCTGAGCATTTAGGGAAGCCTTTGGAGTCTCAATGTGCTACTTCTCTTTGTTTGCTTGTTGTGTGAGAGTTATTCATATGATGTAGTGTCATTGTTTTGTTGTACTAAGTATCTCTCTTACCTGTGTAGATCAACAAGCTGGATAAAGCTGTGGCGGCGGCAAACACGTTTTTCCTGGCCAACCCAGACCACATGGAGATGAAGCAGAACCTGGACTATTACAGGATGATGGCCGGAGTACAGCAGGAGGACTTCAAAGACCTGGAGTCCCGGCCGCACATGGTGAGACTGACACCACTCGTCCCTAGTAATGCACCCGTTATAACAGTAACAATGCACCCGTTATAACAGTAACAATGCACCCGTTATAACAGTAACAATGCACCCGTTATAACAGTAACAATGCACCTGTTATAACAGTAACAATGCACCCGTTATAACAGTAACAATGCACCAGTTATAACAGTAACAATGCACCCGTTATGACAGTAACAATGCACCCGTTATAACAGTAACAATGCACCTGTTATAACAGTAACAATGCACCCGTTATAACAGTAACAATGCACCCGTTATAACAGTAACAATGCACCCGTTATAACAGTAACAATGCACCCGTTATAACAGTAACAATGCACCCGTTGTAACAGTAACAATGCACCTGTAACGGCGTTCCTCCTCCTCTTCATACGAAGAGGAGGAGTAGTGATTCGACCAAGGTGCAGCGGGTTGTGCATACATAATGATTTATTAACACAAAGACGAAACACGAAAACAAACACTAGGAAGGATTACAAAATAACAAACCGACCTAAACAGACTTAAACTTAAGAACTTACATGTAACACGAAGAACGCACGGACAGGGAAAACAGACTACACAAAAACCGAACAAACATACCGAAACAGTCCCTTGTGGCGCAACATACACAGACACGGAAGACAACCACTCACAACAAACAGTGTGAAACAACCTACCTTAATATGACTCTCAATTAGAGGAAACGCCAAACACCTGCCTCTAATTGAGAGCCATACCAGGCAACCCATTAACCCAACATAGAAAACACATAACATAGACTACCCACCCAAATTCACGCCCTGACCAATTAAACACATGCCAAAACAACAGAAAACAGGTCAGGAACGTGACAGAACCCCCCCCTCAAGGTGCGAACTCCGGGCGCACCCCCAAAACTCAAGGTGAGGGTCTGGGTGGGCATCTGTCCGCGGTGGCGGCTCCGGCGGTGGGCGAGGACACCACTCCACCACTGTCTTTGTCCCCCTCCTTAGCGTCCTTTGAGTGGCGACCCTCGCCCCCGACCATGGTCCAGGAACCCTCACTAAGGCCCCTCCACAATAGAGGAGACAACTCAGGACAGAGAGGTAGCTAAGGACAAAGAGGTAGCTAAGGACAGAGAGGTAGCTCAGGACAGAGAGGTAGCTCAGGACAGAGGGACAACTCTGGACTAGTGGCAGCTCCGGACTGAGTGGCAGCTCCGGACTGAGTGGCAGCTCCGGACTGAGTGGCAGCTCCGGACTGAGTGGCAGCTCCGGACTGAGTGGCAGCTCCGGACTGAGTGGCAGCTCATGACTGTAGGGCAGCTCATGACTGTAGGGCAGCTCATGACTGTAGGGCAGCTCATGACTGTAGGGCAGCTCATGACTGGAAGGCAGCTCATGACTGGAAGGCAGCTCATGACTGGAAGGCAGCTCATGACTGGAGGGCAGCTCATGACTGGAGGGCAGCTCATGACTGGAGGGCAGCTCATGACTGGAGGGCAGCTCATGACTGGAGGGTAGCTCATGACTGGAGGGCAGCTCATGACTGTAGGGCAGCTCATGACTGTAGGGCAGCTCATGACTGTAGGGCAGCTCATGACTGTAGGGCAGCTCATGACTGGTGGGCAGCTCATGACTGGTGGGCAGCTCATGACTGGTGGGCAGCTCATGACTGGAGGGCAGCTCATGACTGGCTGGCGGCTCTGGCAGCTCCTGACTGGCTGGCGGCTCTGGCAGCTCCTGACTGGCTGGCGGCTCTGGCAGCTCCTGACTGACGGACGGCTCTAGCGGCTCCTGACTGACGGATGGCTCTAATGGCTCGGGACAGACGGGCGGCTCTAATGGCTCGTGGCAGACGGATGGCTCAGAAGGCGCTGGGCAGACGGATGGCTCAGAAGGCGCTGGGCAGACGGATGGCTCAGACGGCGCTGGACAGACGGATGGCTCAGACGGCGCTGGACAGACGGATGGCTCAGACGGCGCTGGGCAGACGGATGGCTCAGACGGCGCTGGGCAGACGGATGGCTCAGACGGCGCTGGGCAGACAGATGGCTCAGACGGTGCTGGGCAGACGAGCAGTGCAGGTGGCGTTGGGCAGACAGCCGACTCTGACCTGCTGAGGCGCACAGTAGGCCTGGTGCGTGGTGCCGGAACTGGTGGTACCGGACTGGAGACACGCACCTCAAGGCTAGTACGGGGAACAACAACAGGGCACACTGGACTCTCAATGCGCACTATAGGCCTGGTGCGTGGTACTGGAACTGGAGGTACCGGGCTGAGGGCACGCACATCAGGGCGAGTGCAGGGAGAAGGAACAGTGCGTACAGGGCTCTGGAGACGCACAGGTGGCTTAGTGCGTGGTGCCGGAACTGGAGGCACTGGGCTGGAGACACGCACCATAGGGAGAGTGCGTGGAGGAGGAACAGGGCTCTGGAGACGCACTGAAAGCCTGGTGCGTGGTGTAGGCACTGGTGGTACTGAGCTGGGGCGGGAAGGTGGCGCAGGATATACCGGACCGTGTAAGCGTACTGGCTGCCTTGAGCACTGAGCCTGCCCAACCTTACCTGGTTGTATGCTCCCCGTTGGCTGACCAGTGCGGGGAGGTGGAATAACCCGTACCGGGCTATGTAGGCGAACCGGGGACACCATGCGTAAGGCTGGTGCCATGTAAGCCGGCCCAAGGAGACGTACTGGTGGCCAGATATGTAGAGCCGGCTTCATGGCACTTGGCTCAATGCTCAATCTAGCCCTACCAGTGCGGGGAGGTGAAATAACCCGCACCGGGCTATGCACAAGTACAGGAGACACCATGCGCTCTACTGCGTAACACGGTGTCTGCCCGTACTCCCGCTCTCCGGTAAGCCCGGGAAGTTGGCGCAGGTCTCCTACCTGACTTCGCCACACTACCCTTTATCCCCCCCCCCCCCCCCCCCCAATAAATTTTTGGGTTGTACTTGCGGGCTTCCAGCCTTGCTTCCCTGCTGCCTCCTCATAACGTCGCCTCTCCGCTTTAGATGCCTCCAGCTCCGCCTTGGGACGGCGACACTCCTCTGGCTCTGCCCAGGGTCCTTCTCCGTCCAGAATCTCTTCCCATGTCCAATCCTCCTTGACCCACTGCTGCTGTCGTTGCTGTCCGTTAACGCGCTGCTTGATCTGGGTTTGGTGGGTGGTTCTGTAATGGCGTTCCTCCTCCTCTTCATACGAAGAGGAGGAGTAGTGATTCGACCAACGTGCAGCGGGTTGTGCATACATAATGATTTATTAACACAAAGACGAAACACGAAAACAAACACTAGGAAGGATTACAAAATAACAAACCGACCTAAACCGACTTAAACTTAAGAATTTACATGTAACACGAAGAACGCACGGACAGGGAAAACAGACTACACAAAAACCGAACAAACATACCGAAACAGTCCCGTGTGGCGCAACATACACAGACACGGAAGACAACCACCCACAACAAACAGTGTGAAACAACCTACCTTAATATGACTCTCAATTAGAGGAAACGCCAAACACCTGCCTCTAATTGAGAGCCATACCAGGCAACCCATTAACCCAACATAGAAAACACATAACATAGACTACCCACCCAAATTCACGCCCTGACCAATTAAACACATTCCAAAACAACAGAAAACAGGTCAGGAACGTGACAGCACCAGTTATAACAGTAACAATGCACCAATTATAGCAGTAACAATGCACCAGTTATAACAGTAGCTATGCACCCGTTATAACAGTAACAATGCACCCGTTATAGCAGTAACAATGCACCAGTTATAACAGTAACAATGCACCCGTTATAACAGTAACAATGCACCCGTTATAACAGTAACAATGCACCCCTTATAACAGTAGCTATGCACCCGTTATGACAGTAACAATGCACCCGTTATAACAGTAACAATGCACCCGTTATAACAGTAACAATGCACCCATTATAACAGTAACAATGCACCCGTTATAACAGTAACAATGCACCCGTTATAACAGTAACTATGCACCCGTTATGACAGTAACAATGCACCCGTTATGACAGTAACAATGCACCCGTTATAGCAGTAACAATGCACCCGTTATAACAGTAACAATGCACCCGTTATAACAGTAACAATGCACCAGTTATAACAGTAACTATGCACCCGTTATGACAGTAACTAGGCACCCGTTATGACAGTAACTAGGCACCAGTTATCCTACTGAGAATGTATCAGTTTTCCCAGTAACTATGCACCAGTTATAGCAGTAGCAATGCACCCGTTATAACAGTAACAATGCACCCGTTATAACAGTAACAATGCACCAGTTATAACAGTAGCTATGCACCCGTTATGACAGTAACAATGCACCCGTTATAGCAGTAACAATGCACCTGTTGTAACAGTAACAATGCACCCGTTATAACAGTAACAATGCACCCGTTATAACAGTAACAATGCACCGGTTATAACAGTAACAATGCACCAGTTATAACAGTAACAATGCACCCGTTATAACAGTAACAATGCACCTGTTGTAACAGTAACAATGCACCCGTTATAGCAGTAACAATGCACCGGTTATAACAGTAACAATGCACCAGTTATAACAGTAACTATGCACCCGTTATGGCAGTAACTATGCACCCATTATGACAGTAACTAGGCACCAGTTATAACAGTAACTATGCACCTGTTATGAAAGTAACTATGCACCCGTTATGACAGTACCTAGCCACCAGTTATCCCAGTAACAATGAACCAGTTATAACAGTAACTATGCATCAGTTATAACAGTAACTATGCACCCATTATGACAGTAACTAGGCACCAGTTATCCTACTGACAATGTATCAGTTATCCCAGTAACAATGCACCATTTATAACAGTAACTATGCACCCGTTATAACAGTAACAATGCACCCGTTATAGCAGTAACAATGCACCCGTTATAACAGTAACAATGCACCCGTTATAACAGTAACAATGCACCCGTTATAACAGTAACAATGCACCAGTTATAGCAGTAACAATGCACCAGTTATAACAGTAACAATGCACCCGTTATAACAGTAACAATGCACCAGTTATAGCAGTAACAATGCACCCGTTATAACAGTAACAATGCACCGTTATAACAGTAACAATGCACCCGTTATAACAGTAACAATGCACCGTTATAACAGTAACAATGCACCCGTTATAACAGTAACAATGCACCCGTTGTAACAGTAACAATGCACCCGTTATAACAGTAACAATGCACCAGTTATAACAGTAACAATGCACCAGTTATAACAGTAACTATGCACCAGTTATAACAGTAACAATGCACCCGTTATAACAGTAACAATGCACCAGTTATAACAGTAACAATGCACCCGTTGTAACAGTAACAATGCACCAGTTATAACAGTAACAATGCACCTGTTGTAACAGTAACAATGCACCCGTTATAGCAGTAACAATGCACCCGTTATAACAGTAACAATGCACCTGTTATAACAGTAACAATGCACCCGTTATAACAGTAACAATGCACCCGTTATAACAGTAACAATGCACCTGTTGTAACAGTAACAATGCACCCGTTATAACAGTAACAATGCACCCGTTATAACAGTAACAATGCACCGTTATAACAGTAACTATGCACCCGTTATAACAGTAACAATGCACCCGTTATAACAGTAACAATGCACCGTTATAACAGTAACTATGCACCCGTTATAACAGTAACAATGCACCCGTTGTAACAGTAACAATGCACCAGTTATAACAGTAACAATGCACCCGTTATAACAGTAACAATGCACCTGTTGTAACAGTAACAATGCACCCGTTGTAACAGTAACAATGCACCCGTTGTAACAGTAACAATGCACCCGTTATAACAGTAACAATGCACCCGTTATAACAGTAACAATGCACCAGTTATAGCAGTAACAATGCACCAGTTATAACAGTAACAATGCACCCGTTGTAACAGTAACAATGCACCCGTTATAACAGTAACAATGCACCCGTTATAACAGTAACAATGCACCAGTTATAACAGTAACAATGCACCCGTTATAACAGTAACAATGCACCAGTTATAACAGTAGCTAGGCACCAGTTATCCTACTGACAATGTATCAGTTATCCCAGTAACAATGCACCCGTTATAATAGTAACTATGCACCAGTTATCCTACTGACAATGTATCAGTTATCCAAGGAACAAAGGACCCGTTATATACCATTTAGAACAGTTAGAATCACACATAGTCAGACTGAAACCATTTACCCATTTGCCTACTTGGAAAGGACAGGCATAGGGCACCGGAGAAGTGACAAGGGACCTAATTGGTACAAGGTTGTGGTAGGGTCTAGGATCTGCTGACTCCTTGCTCTGCTCTCTAATCCATCTCTCAGACAGAGTTCCTTGCAGGGAAGCGGTATTACAGCTCCGATTCGTTCGGTCTGGCCATCGACCACTTTGAGGCGGCAGTGGAGGAGTACTTCAGCGAGGACCAGGAGTGCCGGGCGCTCTGTGAAGGAGCTTACGTCTACGATGGGTACAACTACATGGAGTACAGTGCCGACTTGTTCCAGTCCATGACAGGTGAGATAGTGTGTTAAGACAGACTAAATCCCCAAACAACCCCAAGCTAACGTTTTGGATAAAAGCGTAAACCCTGTACCCCTGTCTTTGTCAGACCACTACATGCAGATTCTGAACTGTAAGCAGAGATGTTCTGTGGAGCTAGCCTCCACCGCGGGAAAGGACAAGCCATTTGAGGATTTCCTCCCTTCCCACTTCAACTACCTACAGTTCTCCTACTACAACAGTGAGTCTAAGTCCCTATTCACTGAAAGAATCAGGAGGATTTGCTGTCTGTCTGTATCTGATTGTGCCTGCCTCTCCTCTCATACCAGTCTCTTCTTATCCCTCTCTTTTTCCTTCTCTTCCTTCCCCCTTTCCTTCCCCCCTCTCTCAGGTGAGAAGTATGAGCAGGCCATAGAGTGGGCTAAAACCTACCTGCTGTTCCATCCAGAGGAGGAGGTGATGAATCAGAACCTGGCTTACTACTCCGCTGTGCTGGGGGAGGACAAGGCTGCAGCCATATCCGCTAGACTGGTGTGTGTGGGCGCACACACACACACACACACACACACACACACACACACACACACACACACACACACACACACACACACACACACACACACACACACACACACACACACACACACACACACACACACACACACACACACCTGTGCCCCATGCGAACCCACTTGCCTCCATGTCTTCTCTCAGGTGGTGAAACAGCATATTCAGCAGTCCCTGTTGGAAAAGGAGCTACTCTACTTTGCTTATGAAGTGTTTGGAATCACCTTTGTTGATCCGGTAGGTTAACATGTCTCTGATCTTCGCTTGTGTCTCACTGTTTCTACAAGATAGGTGATCACTATCAAGTGGTTTTAGCATGTGATCTTACATCCTTTCCTTCCCTTTGCAGGATTCCTGGACCCCTGCAGACGTCATGCCCCTCAAACTGAGAGAGAAGCAGAAGTATGAGAAATACACGTACAGACCATTAGAGGCTGGTGGAGGGAGAAATTGGAGGACTCTCTCATTGTAATGGCTCAAATGGAAAATGATCAAAGATACTGCTCCATTCATTCAATTCAAGCCATTACAATTATCCGTTCTCTAATTTAAAGTGACACCAGTATCCACTGGTACATAGTACATACATGTATGCTCTCAATTTCAGAATAGGCTCTGCTCTCCAATTTGTTTGAACCTTTTAACTGGTTCATTGGCGTCCCCTGCAGGGCAGAAAGGGAGACTGCGGCGAGGATCACTGAGGAGATTGGGAATCTGATGAAGGAGATTGAAACTCTGGTGGAGGAGAAGAACAAGGAGTCGACTGACATTGCCAAGATCGTACGAGAAGGTAGGGTTTTTAGAGCATGAAGTTTGGGAATGTCAGTGGACTGTGTAGAATACTCTGACGTGCACCTCTCTCTATATTCATTCCCTCTGTCCCTACCAGGTGGTCCTTTGTTGTTTGATGACATCAAGATTACTATGTCGTCAAAGCAGCTGAATGGGTCTCAGAGGGTTCTACTGGATGGTTTTATCTCGAATGACGAGTGCAGAGAGCTCACCCGCCTCTCTAATGTGAGTGGGAGTCAGGGCTAGTTAGTCTTTGTGATTGACAGTGTTTGTGTGTGTTTGACAGTGTGTATGTTGATTGTGTGTTAATGGAGGGTGTGTTTCTGATGGTCTGTGTGTTAAAACTGATTGCATGATTCTGTTATTGTGTGTGTTGACGCTGTGTGTTTGTCAGGCGGCAGCGCTGAAAGGTGATGGGTATCAAGGCCGCCCCTCCCCCCACTCACCCAGCGAGAGCTTCCAAGGAGTCACTGTCCTCAAGGCTATTAAGGTACATTACTGACCCTACACACTACAGCTCTGCTTACCAAACCATAACCCAAACACCACTAACCCAGCACTGCCAACTCTGACCCTAACTTCCCCAATCCCAGCTAGCTTCATTCCCTAGCCTCAGCTTTATCCCCAACCTATCTAAAGCTGAGCCCCAGCACAATGGCATCAATGTACAGTTACCAGCGAGTTAGGGATAAGAAAGCACCTATTTCTGATGATCTTGTACTGTTCTATAGTTGGGACAGGAGGGCACTGTGCCCCTGAAGAGTGCCCGCCTGTTTTTTGACATGAGTGAGAAGGTGCGTGGGGTCCTGGAGTCGTACTTCCGTCTGGACTCTCCTCTCTACTTCTCCTACTCCCACCTGGTCTGCCGCTCCGCCATCGACGGTAAGAAAGTCAATTATGGTGGGCCCCCAGGGGACAGTATTGTGGCTGACTGCCAGACAGAATGAGTTTAGGGCATTTTTGGAATTCACCACTATGGGAAAACAACATGTTCTATTTTCTTCAAGTTGTCTATATCAAATCCAGGATGTCATTTAACCCACATTATTCACCTGCCTGTCTGAGTGTATAGACATACAGTAAGTTATGTTTCCATCTTCTGTCTGTACAGAGAAGCAGGATGACCGTGACAACCTGAGTCACCCGGTTCATGCAGACAACTGCCTGCTGGTCTCTGAGCTCAACGAGTGCATTAAAGAACCACCTGCTTACACAAACAGGGACTATAGGTATACAAACACAGACAGACACACACACACAGAGAGAGAGACTACCAGGTACACACACCATGCATATGCTTATAACGTAAGTATCAGCAACATCTACTGCACTTGCAGGTATCATCATGCACCACTGTCTTTAAAACACTTCTCTTTTTCCTGTTGTGTTTTAGCGCAATCCTCTATCTGAATGATGATTTTGAAGGAGGAGATTTCATTTTCACTGAACTGGATGCCAAAACGGTCACAGTAAGTGTCAATCAATGATGTGGATTTGAGTGCTGCAGAGTGTAAACAGTTGTTTCGCCTTGATTTATTTTAAGGTATAAGTTAATTGAGAATATGATGACTGATGTCACTGGCCTGTGTTGTCCAGGCAGAGGTGCGTCCTCAGTGTGGTCGTGTGGTTGGGTTCGGTGCTGGGAATGAGAACCCTCACGGGGTAAGAGCGGTCACTAAGGGCCAGAGGTGTGCTGTGGCCCTGTGGTTCACCCTTGACCCCAAACATGAGGAGAAGGTAACATATCTATCAGTTAATTCATCTGGAATCGTGTATATCATGTATTTCTTTCTATCATTCTATGTTGTGATGGGCTATTTTGTAATCTGAGGGAGAAAGCAACGCTTTCCATTTATTGATTAATCTACATTTCATCAGTTTCTCTTGCTTCAGACTTACCTAATTTGTGTGTGTGTGTCTCCAGGATCGGATCCAAGCTCAAGAGATGCTGAAGATGTTCTCCTCTCCTACGGACACAGAGTTCACAAAGACAAAGACAGAGAGCTCACAACCACAGCTTACACCTCTTGACCAGTCTGCGCTTCTTGGTCAAGCTGCAACCCCAGTACAGGAGCAGGCAGGCAAACCAGATGACAAACCAGCAGAGAAGAAGCCTAAGGAACCAGCAGAAACAGTTAGTGAAAACCCATCTGATAAACCAGAGGATAAAAAGAATGAGAAGCCGATAGAGAAGCCCGCAGAAATACTAATTGCAAAAAAGGGTAACAAAGCCAAGGTGAAAGAGCTGGTTAAAACTAAAGCCAAAGCAGCGGATGCATCAAAGAACAAAAAAGCGACGACTAAAACAGCGGCTAAAGCAGGGGACAAAGCCAACGCTAAGACAGCAGACAAGGCTAAAGCAAAACCTGCAGCAAAAACAAACGTCAAACAGGCAGCAGACAAAACATACAAAAAAGAGCAGAAGCCAGCGACAAAAAAGACAGAGAAAATCCCTGTCAAAAAGGTTTCCAAGGACTCCAATACTGACCTCAAGTCATCCTCGGACTCACAGACAGACAAGGACGAGCTGTGAGACCAACAGCACCTGTGACTCTTATTCTGTGGTGTCTTTTTTTTCTACTGTTTGAATATATTTGTCAAGGTTTTGAGGTTGTTTGCTGTATTGTTTTGGATGTTGTTTGTCTGCCCAATAATGGTGGTAAGGAACAAGGATATGGTGTTGTAATGTAAGCCATACCGTAATACCAAGGGACTGCAAACTCACTCTGATGGCTGATCTCAACCAACCAATCAATCAAATCAATCAAATTAGATTTCTATAGGGCTAAAATGTAACCACCTTTGAATACCTATCCCAGACTCATGTGAACAGATAATATATATATATATATATATATATATATATAATATTACTTTTGTTTATAATTTTGGATTCTCAGTCTGCTATTTTGTACTGTTTTAAAATGTACTGTTCTTTGCCTCAGGAATTGGAAGATGTAATTTCCTCAAAAAACAAAAAACAGGAAAGAACAACAATGAACAAATGTGTCTGAATAGAGACTGATACCTGGATTCATGTGGATACACTAAATAAAAGTACAGTTCTTACATTGGTGTTGCTCTTTCATGTAATACCTCTAGAGAACACTAGGTGGCAGAGAGGAACTAGAATGGCATCTCATGTACATCACACATGGAATATGTACCCATTTTCCTTCTGAATATGTTGTAAGTATGGACCCTCAGGGTTTAACTGTCCGGTTACTACTGGAGAGCGTTAAATCACAGTTACAGTTTTGTGGAGGTCATCAAATTCCCAGGAGACCCAAGTTGTATGAAAGCCTGTTCAGACTTTTCAGATGTATTTATTTTTATTTAACTAGGCAATTCAGTTAAGAACAAATTCTTATTTATAATGACGGTTTGCCCCGGCCAAACCCTCCCCTAACCAGGATGACGCTGACCCAATTATGCGCCACCCTATGGGACTCCCGATCACAGCCGGTTGTGATACAGCCCGGGATCTGTTGTGATGCCTCTAGCACTGTGATGCTGTGCCTTAGACCGCTGTGCCACTCGGGAGCCTGTATGTGGTCAACACGTCTGTTGTTGATCCCTGGTTAGTCAGCTATCTCCTCAGTAGACTATTCTATTAGGATCATGTTTATATCAAAATAATGCTCCACCCTACAGCCACATTCTTAGTTTTAAATAGTTGAATTGTATCAGGTCTTTGGGGATGTGAGATGAGTTGCTGAGTTTCCCTACAGAATTAGAATGAGTAGAATTGATATTCCAATTCAAAGTCATGTGCCATGGTGTTATTGGTTATCTTCATAGAAATTAGAGATACCCATACAGTCATTTATGTTCTGTGGACATAACAGCAGAAGAACCCTGTCGGTACAAATTTCAATGTCAAGACAATCAGCAAGTAATATTGACATACTTGTGTGTTGGCCATATTGTGTGTGTCCTGACAAATCATATAGATTTGAGTTGGTCCATTCTGGCCAATGTGTTTCTATGTTTCCCCGGCCAGCCCTGAGCCTGTGGGTGGAACAGTAATAATGCTGGGTCCTGTGCCACAATGCCTGTGTGGGTTTAGCATGTGGATGAAGTCATGCCTACATAGAGCAGAACATGCACGGACAAACACACACACGTTGCCTTTCCACAGGGGCTGTGCATGTATAGTGCCTTCAGAAAATATTCATATTTGTCATTTTTGTTGTGTTACAGCCCGAATTCAAAATGGATTGAATATTTTTTTTCTCTTCACCCATCTACACACAATACCTCATAATAACAAAGTGAAAACATGTTTTTAGAAAGGTTTGCAAATTTATTGAAAATGAAATACAAAAATATCTCATTTACATTAGCGTTCACACACCTGAGTCACTACTTTGTAGAAGAACCTTTGGCAGTGATTATGTAACGATGTGCTCTGAGAGTCTGGAAGCAAGTTCAAGAAGTGAATGTTTTAATAAATAAACACAACACAAAATAAGAACCATGAACAACGCACAGACTTGAAACAGAAACAATAACGCCTGGGGAAGGATCCAAAGAGAGTGACATATATAGGGAAGGTAATCAGGAAAGTGATAGGGTCCAGGTGAGTCTGATGACGTGCAGGTGTGCGTAGCGATGGTGACAGGTGTGCACCATAACGAGCAGGCTGGTGACTAGAGGCCGGAGAGGGAGCACACGTGACAGATTACAGCTGTGAGTCTTTCTGGGTAAGTCTCTAAAAGCTTTCCACACCTGGACTGTGCAACATTCGCCCATTATTATTTTAAACATTCTTCAAGTTCTGTCATATTGTTTGCTGATCATTGCTAGATAGGCATTGTCAAGTACTGCCATAGATTTTCAATTAGATTTAAGTCAAAACTTCAACTTGGCCATTCAGGAACATTCACTGTCTTCTTGGTAAGCAACTCCAGTGTAGATTTGGCCTTGTGTTTAAGGTTATTGTGCTGCTGAAAGGTGAATTCATCTACCAGTGTCTGATGGAAAGCAGACTGAACCAGGTTTTCCTCTAGGATTTTGCCTGTGCGCTTTTTTTTAATCCTGAAAAGCTCCCCAATCCTTAACGATTACAAGCATACCCATAACATAACATAACCCACCTATACAGACGTGGTAGCTGATAGTCAGGTTTTTCTATCCACAATACAGACTAAAATAAATGGTTTCCTAAAGAAAATCAAATCCAAACCTTGCCAAAAGAGCACTCTTCCTTGGCTAAATGGAGAAATCTGAAAATTGATGAAAGAACGAGATTATGCTCTAAAAATAGCCCTAAGATCCAAATTAGAGCATGACAGACGTAGGTTTACCATGATGAGAAATAAGGTGATGAAAGAAATCAGACAGGCCAAGGCAAACTTTTTTAATAGCCTTCAATTCCTACTTTATTGACTCTGTCAGGATACTGACACAGAACCCCTCCACTGGTTTCTTGGGCTCAGTGCTAGTAAATGACACTCAACCTGTCTTCATCATAAGGGAGGTTTCTGAGTCAAAGGTGAACAAGGTGATTAGCTCACTAAAGAACTCTAAAGCCAAAGATGTGTTTGGGCTGGACTCTACCTTTCTTAAAAACTACAAAGAGTCACTCATTGGCCCCATTACTAAGGTCACCAACACATCTATTGGTCTCGGGGTGTTTCCAAGGGCATGGAAGTCGGCCATAATAACGGCCATCTTTAAATCGGGCGACCCTGCTGACGTGAGTAACTACAGGCCCAGTAGTATACTACCTGTGGTGTCAAAGGTTGTTGAAAAGTGTGTAGCAGAACAACTGATTGCTCACCTCAACAACAGGCCCTTCACATTACACTCCATGCAGTTTGGCTTCAGAGCGAAACACTCCACAGAAACAGCCAACTGCTTTCTTCTGGAAAATTTGAAGTCCAAGATGGACAAAGGGGGTGTCACGTTCCTGAACTGTTTTCTGTTGTTTTGTATGTGTTAGTTGGTCAGGGTGTGAGTTTTGGGTGGGCAGTCTATGTTTTCTGTTTCTATGTTGGTTTTGGGTTGCCTGGTATGGCTCTTAATTAGAGGCAGGTGTTTTGCGTTTTCCTCTAATTGAGAGTCATATTAAGGTAGGGTGTTCTCACTGTTTGTTTGTGGGTGATTGTCTTCCGTGTCAGTGTATGTGCGCACCATACGGGACTGTTTCATTGTCGTTAGGTATTTGTAGTCTGTTCGTGCGTTCTTCACGTTGTATGTAAGTTCGTGTCCAGGTCTGTTTACTTCGTTTTGTTGTTTTTGTAAAGTATCAAGTGTTCTTCGTGTGTTTAGTTTCGTCTTGTTTATTAAAATTCATTATGTATTCACAACCCGTTGCATTTTGGTCTTTCGATCCTTCTCTCCTCTCCTCGTTTGAGGAGGAGGATTACGACACCCGTTACAGGGGGCATTGTTGGGGCTGTGTTTCTGGACCTAAGGAAGGCTTTTGATACTGTTAACCATGAGATTCTCATCACAAAATTGTCCAAGTTCAACTTTTCCCCCGATGCCTTGAGATGGATAAAATCATACCTTGAAGGCAGAACTCAGTGTGTCAGAGTGAGCAATGAGCTGTCGCCCACTCTTAGCTATGATGTGGGCGTGCCCCAAGGGTCAATACTGGGGCCCCTCCTGTTCAGCCTGTACATTAATGTTCTGCCTTCTGTCTGTACTGGGTCTGAAGTTCAAATGTATGCAGATGATACAGTGATATATGTGCATGCAAAGAGCAAACAATAAGCTGCACAAGAACTCACTACTGTAATGGTCCAGGTTACAAAGTGGCTCAGTGACTCGTGTTTGCATCTCAATGTGAAAAAAACTGTTTGCATGTTCTTCACAAAGAGGGCAACAGATGCTACTAAGCCAGATGTCTATGTGTCAGGGGAGAAGCTCCAGGTGGTATCTTATTTTAAAACTTCTTCTGGCTGCAAGCCCGAGGCCGGCCACAATATGACAACAGCCACTTCAAGTGCAGGGCGCGAAATTCAAAATATATTTTTTAGAAATATTTAACTTTCACACATTAACAAGTCCAATACAGCAAATGAAAGGTACACATCTTGTGAATCCAGCCAACATGTCCGATTTTTAAAATGTTTTACAGCGAAAACAGCACGTATATTTATGGTAGCTCACCACCAAATACAAAAAAGGACATACATTCTTCACAGCACAGGTAACATGCACAAAGCCTAACTAACCAAGAACCAACCAAACTAACCAACAAACAACTTCATCAGATGACAGTCTTATAACATGTTATTCAATAAATCGATGTTTTGTTCGAAAAATGTGCATATTTCAGGTATAAATCATAGTTTACATTGCAGCTACAATCAGAAATTGCACCGAAAGCAGCCAGAATAATTACAGACACCAACGTCAAATACCTAATTACTCATCATAAAACATTTCTGAAAAATACATAGTGTACAGCAAATGAAAGACAGGCATCTTGAGATTCCAGCCAATATTTCCGATTTCTTAAGTGTTTTACAGCGCAAACACAATATAGCGTTATATTAGCTTACCACAATAGCCAGAAACACAAGCCATTTCCCAGTAGCAAAAGTTAGCGATCGTAACAAACCAGCAAAAGATATATAATTTTTTGACTAATCTTGATAAGCTTTCATCAGATGACAGTCCTATAACATCAGGTTATACATACACTTATGTTTTGTTCGAAAATGTGCATATTTAGAGCTGAAATCAGTGGTTATACATTGTGCTAACGTAGCATCTTTTTCCCACAACGTCCGGATATTTTTCGGACACTTTTTCTGACACACATATTCTGACCAAATAGCTATTCATAAACATAACTAAAAAATACATGTTGTATAGGAAATGATAGATACACTAGTTCTTAATGCAATCGCCGTGTTAGAATTCTAAAAATAACTTCATTACGACATCCAGCTTAGGTATAGCGAGAGAGTACCCAAAAGCTGGGCGCAAACGACTAGCACAACATGTTTGACAGATATATTTGAAATAGCATCATAAAATGGGTCCTACTTTTGCTGATCTTTCATCAGAATGTTGTACAAGGGGTCCTTTGTCGGGAACAATCGTTGTTTGGATTTAGAACGGCCTTTTTCCCTCTCGATTTAGCAAGCACACTTGCCAAGTGGCGCGAATCTCTCCATGTCAACAAACGGAAGAGAACGGAACACGACAAAACTCCCGAAAAACTTTCAATAATCTGATTAAACAATATTGAAAAAACATACTTTACGATGATATTGTCACATGTATCAAATAAAATCAAAGCCGGAGATATTAGTCGTCCATAACGACAGCTTATCAGAAGGCAAATCCAGGTCCCTTGACGCGCTCTCCAGAAAACAGGAAACTGGTGACACGTCATACAAAGAGCTATTATACGAGCCCAGATCAAGTTACACACTCCATTTCTTCTCTCACTCCTTGTCGACATCTAGTGGAAGACGTATGAAGTGCATCTAAATGAATAAATATCAAGGACTTTAATAGGCAGCCCCTAGAAGAGAGCATCGATTTCAGATTTTCCACTTCCTGTCAGGAAGTTTGCTGCAAAAGGAGTTCTGTTTTACTCACAGATATAATTCAAACGGTTTTAGAAACTAGAGAGTGTTTTCTATCCAATAGTAATAATAATATGCATATTGTACGAGCAAGAATTGAGTACGAGGCCGTTTGAAATGGGCACCTTTTATCCGGCTACTCAATACTGCCCCTGCAGCCCAAACAGGTTAAGTACCTTGGCATCATACTTGATTCCAACCTCTCTTTTAAAAAGCATGTGAAAAAGGTAATTCAGATAACCAAATTCGACCTAGCTAATTTCCGATTTATACGAAATTGTTTGACTACAGAGGTAGCAAAACTGTACTTCAAATCTATGATACTCCCTCACTTAACATACTGCTTGACTAGTTGTGCCCAAGCTTGCTGTACAACATTTAAACCTATTCAGTCTGTCTACAAACAGGCTCTCAAAGTGCTTGATAGGAAGCCCAATAGCTATCATCACTGTTACATCCTCAGAAAGCATGAGCTCCTGAGTTGGGAAAATCTTGTGCAATACACCGATGCATGTCTTGTATTCAAAATCCTAAATGGCCTGGCTCCCCCTCCACTCAGTGTTTTTGTTAAACAGAAAACCCAAACATATGGCAGCAGATCCACAAGGTCTGCCATGAGAGGTGACTGTATAGTTCCCTTAAGGAAAAGCACCTTTAGTAAATCCGCTTTCTCTGTGAGAGCTTCCCATGTCTGGAATACACTGCCATCAGACACACAACTGCACCACATATCACACTTTCACAAAATGCATGAAGACATGGCTAAAGGTCAATCAGACTTGTGAACATAATCCCTAGCTGTGTATTGCCACTTTCCATGTTGTCTGTTGTCTGTAACTTGTGAGGTGTGGAAATACTTTGTTGCTTTTATGAATTTTGTCTTGCTGCTTTTTGTTCTATGTTGCTCTGTCTGTATGCTACGTCTTGCTTATCCTATGTTGCTCGGTCTGTATGATATGTCTTGCTTGTCCTATGTTGCTGTGCGTGTGCTCACTGCTCAATGATTGTCTATATTGTAATTGTTTTTAATAACCTGCCCAGGGACTGCGGTTGAAAATTTGCCGGCTGGCTAAAACTGGCACTTTCACTGAAACGTTGATTAATGTGCACTGTCCCTGTAAAAATAAAATCAACTCAACTCAACTCAACATGATACAGCCACCACTATGCTTTAAAATACGGAGAGTGGTACTCAGTAATGAGATATATTGGATTTGCCCAAACATGACGCTTTGTATTCAGGAAATAAAGTGAATTGCTTTGCCAACAAATATCTGTTTAATCCATTTAAAATTCAGGCTGTAACACAACAAAATGTGGAAAAAGTGAAGGGGTGTGAATACTTTCTAAAGGCACTGTAACAGGCCAAACATCCCAGTTATTCAGCATCGCAGAAGAGGTGTTTGTCAGTCCAATTGCTGCCCTGCATAACAAGTCCATGTGAGGATTAGTGTGTGTGTATGGTTGTAGATTTGCATTAAACACACACAAGGCTCAGAGACAAGGCTCAGAGACAAGGCTCAGAGACAAGGCTCAGAGACAAGGCTCAGAGACAAGGCTCAGAGACAAGGCTCAGAGACAAGGCTCAGAGACAAGGCTCAGAGACAAGGCTCAGAGACAAGGCTCAGAGACAAGGCTCAGAGACAAGAGCTCCGTTTGTAGTGTTTGCACACAGAGTTGAAGGATTTTTTCACAAAACGTTTGACGTAAGTAATACAAACACTCAGAGGGTTGTATGCAGAGTCCTGCACAGTCCAAAAGTTTTAGGGAACCACCAGCATATACACTAGGTTTACAAAACATTAAGAACACCTTCCTATTATTGAGTTGGGCCTTCCTCTGACACCACCTGGCATAGAGGTCCTGGATGGCAGGAAGCTTGGCCCCAGTGATGTACTGGGCCGTACACACTACCCTCTGTAGTGCCTTGCCGTCAGAGGTTGAGCAGTTGCCATACAGGGCGGTGATGCAATCAGTCAGGATGCTCTCGATGGTGCAGCTGTAGAAGTTTTTGAGGATCTGAGGACCCCTGCCAAATCTTTTCAGTCTCCTGAGGGGGAATAGTCATTGTCGTGCCCTCTTCACAACTGTCTTGGTGTGTTTGGACCATGTTAGTTTGTTGGTGATGTGGACATCAAGGAACTTGAAATTCTCAACCTGCTCCACTACCGGCCTGCCGATGAGAATGGGGGCATGCTCAGTCCTCCTTTTTTTGTAGTCCACAATCGTCTTATTTGTCTTGATCACATTAAGGGAGAGGTTGTTATCCTAGCACCATACTGCTAGGTCTCTGATCTCCTTCCAAAATGCTGTCTCATCGTTGTCAGTGATCAGGCCTACCACTGTTGTGTCATCAGCAAACTTACTGATGGTGTTGGAGTTGTGCTTGGCCATGCAGTTATTGGTGAACAGGGAGTACAGGAGGGGACTGAGCACGCACCCTTGAGGGGCCCCCGTGTTGAGGATCAGAGTGGCGGATGTGTTGTTACCTACCCTTACCACCTAGGGGGCGGCCCTTCAGGAAGTCCAGGATCCAGTTGCAGAGGGAGGTGTTTAGTCCCAGGGTCCTTAGCTAAGTGATGAGCTTTGAGGGTACTATGGTGTTGAACGCTGAGCTGTAGTCAATGAATAGCATTCTGTTCTCGGAGTACACGTCCTTGTAATCCGTCTGGCACTGCGGCCTTGTGAATGTTGACCTGTTTAAAGGTCTTACTCACATTGGCTACAGAGAGCGTGATCACACAGTCGACCGGAAAAGCTGATGCTGTCATGCATTCTTCAGTGTTGCTTGCCTCGACGCGAGCATAGAAGTAACTTAGCTTGTCTGGTAGGCTAGTGTCACTGGGCAGCTCGCGGCTGCAAGACCTGCCACATCCGACGAGCGTCGGAGCCGGTGTAGTACAATTCAATCTTAGTCCTGTATTGACGCTTTCCCTGTTTTATGGTTCTGACTGATGTGGTGTACTCCTGAATGCCATCTGAAGAATCCCGGAACAAATTCCAGTCTGTGCTAGCAAAACAGTCCTGTAGCTTAGCATCTGCATCCTCTGACCACTTCCTCATTGAGCGAGTCACTGGTACTTCCTGCTTTCATTTTTGCTTGTAAGCAGGAATCAGGAGGATAGAATTATGTTTAGATTTGCCAAATGGAGGGCGAGGGAGAGCTTTGTATGTCTCTGTGTGGAATAAAGGTGGTCTAGAGTTTTTTCCCCTCTGGTTGCAAATGTGAAATGCTGGCAGAAATAAGGTCAAATAGATTAAAATTTCCCTGCATTAAAGTCGCCGGCCGCTAGGAGCGCCGCCTCTGGATAAGCATTTTCCTGTTTGCTTATGGCCCTTTACAGCTCGTTGAGTGCAGTCTTAGTGCCAGCATCGGTTTGTGGTGGTAAAATAGACAGCTACGAAAAATATAGATGAAAACCTGTAGACCACACTATTTACCAAGAGAGTTATCATGATATACTCTACCTCAGGGGAGCAAAACCTTGAGACTTCCTTAATATTAGATTTTGTGCACCAGCTGTTATTTACAAATAGCACCTACTAACATGGCACCTACTATCAAAAGGCACTTAAATATTTTTGATTTGGGTGGCTTGGATAGGGGTCGTCAAGCAGCTGTGCTGGGTATTAACTGCCCTTCTTCCCCTACTGCCTGGGTGGTGGTGGCATGAACAGGCCTTCTGTGTGTGTGTGTGTGTGTGCGTGTGTGAGAGAGAGAGATTGACTGTGTGTGGCTTGGTCTTTGTCTCTGTAACTCTCTCTGTGCTTTCTTTTTGTTTCTCTGTGTTCTGGGTTGTGCATTCTGAGCCAGAGAGAGACACAGGCTACTTTGTCTCTCTGTGTGTTTGTGGTTTGACCATTGTTCCAAAGACCTGGAAAGAGAGAGAGAGAGAGAGACAAGAGTACAGTAGACATAGAAGGCAAATCAGAGATTGGTACAGAAGTCTCGCACAGTGCATGCCTATCTTGGAGTCAGCTTTCTGAAGTATCTCTATATGTATGTGTGTGTGTGTGTGTGTGTGTGTGTGTATCTGTGTGTGACTGGATCCACTTCTGTGGCTGTCAACCTGTGTGTTGTTGTGCGTACAGTGACTTTATATATGTGTGTGTGTGTGCATTGTTGTGTGTGTGCATTGTTGTGTGTGTGTGTGTGTGTGTGTGTGTGTGTGCATTGTTGTGTGTGTGTGTGTGTGTGTGTGTGTGTGTGTTGTGAAGTGCATTCCTCTTGCTCCAGGACAAGACCACAGATGAAAGCCAAAAAGTTTGAACTTTACCTTTCCTGGTTACTATGGAGACAGAGAGGGCATGGAGAGGCAGTGGCAGGACTGGGCCTCACACAGCAGGATGCGGCGCTCAGATTAACTACGACTTTCTGTGTGTGTGTGTGTGTGTTAAAATTGGGCTGGACACAGCAGGAAGAGGCGCTGAGATTAACTTCCACTCTCCTACTCTCTGAGTCTGAAAACTAGAGGCTAAAGCAGCAGGCTAACATGGAGTGACATGACCTCCTGGGACGCCTCCTCTGGGGAAGACAAGGGGATTGAAAGGAAACGTTCTATTGTTGATGTGGAAGGCTGGTAGGCCCTGTTTTCTGTGTCGCAACATGTAAACTCAGCCTAGAGTCACCAGTGGGGTCCAGCCTCACCATCTGAGAAAACACTGCCCCTCTACCCTGCTGCCTAATCCTGAACAACAGGTACACTCCCTTAAGCTTCACACAGCATCTGGAGACTATTCACATTCACACATGAGCAGTTTCACTACAGCTGAAAACATCCCAGTCAGTGCAGATCTGCTTTAAGTCATCTCTAAAGCTCCCTGGCTGCATGGTCTCATGTCTAAAACCAACCCTGTGTTAACGGAACAGAGGAGCTCATTGTTGGCTGTTTATTCTGACAGATGCCAGCTCGATGACTTCAACCTTTGCCATGAACTGTCTCCTTATTCCCAATAAGACTGGGATCACGGCAGTGTCGGCTTGGGGATGGGACCAGTGGCATGGGCCTGGCTGCCTGTGTCCAGGGGCTGGCCTGGGCCGTCCTGGCCTACAGCTCTATAGAGCTGGATTAGAAGGGGCTACGAGTTGAGGATGGAGAAACGGTCTCATAAGGGGATTTAGGATCTAGGTCGTAATGGGCTGGGTCATAAGGGGTTGGGTCTGGAATCACAGTGGTATGGCTGGGTGCTGGCTATAGAGGTCAGTTGGGGGACATAAGCGGCGAGGGCTGGGAATAGGGATGGGGATGGTACCAGGGCAGGATGGCTGTATGGAGCGGGGGGGTTAGGGTTAGTATGATTTAATTATTGTTTTATAATATGGGTTTCCTGTGTGTGTACTCTGTGTACTCTATGAGACCGTGTCTAGTGCACTTGAGAAACAGGGCTGCACAGCGTTTGGGGGCCTGACAAAAAGTTGGTAGAATTCCTCTGTGGGTATAAACTGAGTGTACAAAACATTAGGAAGAGTTGCACACCTAGAACAGCCTCAATTCTTTGGGGAATAAACTACAAGGTGTCAAAAGAGTTCCACAGAGATGCTGGCCCATGATGACTCAATGCTTCCCACAGTTATGTCAAGTTGGCTGGATGTCGTTTGGGTGGCGGTCATTCATAATATACACAGAAAACTCTTGAGCGTGAAAAACCCAGCAGCGTTGCAGTTCTTGACACACTCAAACCAGTGCGCTTGGCACCTACTACCATACCCTGATCAATCTTTTGTTTTGCCCATTCACCCTCTGAATGGCACACATACACAATCCATGTCTCAATTGAGGGAGAGACATGGGAGCTTTTGTAATATACTGCTGGTATTTCCTGGAATCAGCCTCCATCACCAAGCCCAGGGTAGTGTAGAACAGTGTAGAACAGTGTAGAACAGTGTAGAACAGGGCAAAATACCCATAAGATCCTGGAGAGCAACCCGGGATTCTGAGAGCCTCTTTGTTCAACAGGTCCAATGAAGATATCACCACTGGTTGTTATGACAACAGCATGGCAATGCCTGGCCCACTGCCTCTGAGCTACAGAAACAGATGGCAGGAAAATGGCAGAGGAGAGGGATATAGATATATTTGGCTAGAGAGGGAGTGGGTACGTGTGATATGTTGAAGAGAACATGTTAACTCTAAGCATAGAAAGGTAGAGGGACTTTCACTGCCTCTAAAAGCAAACTATGGAAGTATTCATAGATGCGTTTTTACCAAGCAATTGCTACTCGTACCATCAACACCAACATTCTGTTTCAGACAGCAGCTACATGACAAACAATAAAAAGGTAGTGTGGAGTGTGTGCGCCTGAAAACTTATGTCTCAGAGTTGGGTCTTGTTCTCTCTCTCTCTCTCACTCTCTCACTCTCTCACTCTCACACTCTCACTAAGGGTTGTGACCTTCTTTTGTTTACATCCAACATAACACATACAGTATAACCCTGCTCAGGGATTGGTGGATCTTTGTAAAGTGGTGATGTCATCTGTTAAATCCACTTCAATCAGTTTAGATGAGGGGGAGGAGACTAGAGGTCTACCGATTATTGGAGGCCCAAAAAAGCCGATACCGATTGATTGGCCGTTTTTGGAGGCCCAAAAAAGCCGATACCGATTGATTGGCCGTTTTTTTTTTTACATGTATTTGTAACAATGACAATTACAACAATACTGAATTAACACTTATTTTAACTTAATATAATACATCAATAAAATCAATTTATCCTCAAATAAATAATGAAACATGTTCAATTTGGTTTAAATAATGCAAAAACAAAGTGTTGGAGAAGAAAGTAAAGTGCAATATGTGCTATGTAAGAAAGCTAACGTTTAAATTCCTTGCTCAGAACATGAGAACATATGAAAGCTGGTGGTTTCTTTTAACATGAGTCTTCAATATTCCCAGGTAAGAATTTTTGGGTCGTAGTTATTATAGGAATTATAGGACTATTTCACTCTATACGATTTGTATTTCATATACCTTTGACTATTGGATGTTCTTATAGACACTTTAGTATTGCCAGTGTAACAGTATAGCTTCCGTCCCTCTCCTAGCTCCTACCTGGGCTCGAACCAGGGACACATTGACAACAGCCACCCTCGAAGCAGTGTTACCCATGCAGAGCAAGGGGAACAACTACTCCAAGTCTCAGAGCGAGTAACGTTTGAAACGCTATTAGCGCACACCCCGCTAACTAGCTAGCAATTTCACATCGGTTACACCAGCCTAATCTCGGGAGTTGATAGGCTTGAAGTCATAAACAGCACAATGCTTGAAGCATTGCGAAGAGCTGCTGGCAAAGCGCACGAAAGTGCTGTTTGAATGAATGCTTACGAGCATGCTGCTGCCTACCATCGCTCAGTCAGACTGCTCTATCAAATCATAGACTTAATTATAACATAATCACACACAGAAATACGAGCCTTAGGTCATTAATATGGTCGAATCCGGAAACTATCATCTCGAAAATAAAACGTTTCTTCTTTCAGTGAAATACGGAACCGTTCCGTATTTTATCTAACGGGTGACATCCAAAAGTCTAAATATTCCTGTTACATTGCACAACCTTCAATGTTATGTCATAGTTACGTAAAATTCTGCCAAATTAGTTCGCAACGAGCCAGGCGGCCCAAACTGTTGCATATACCCTGACTCTGCGTGCAATGAACGCAAGAGAAGTGACACAATTTCACCTGGTTAATATTGCCTGCTAACCTGGATTTCTTTTAGCTAAATGTGCAGGTTTAAAAATATATACTTCTGTGTATTGATTTTAAGAAAGGCTTTGATGTTTATGGTTAGGTACAGTAGTGCAACGAGCCAGGCGGCCCAAACTGCTGCATATACCCTGACTCTGTTGCAAGATCAGTGACACAATTTCCATAGTTAAAAGAAATTCATGTTAGCAGGCAATATTAACTAAATATGCAGGTTTAAAAATATACACTTGTGTATTGATTTTAAGAAAGCATTGATGTTTATGGTTAGGTACACGTTGGAGCAACGACAGTCCTTTTTCGCGAATGCGCACCACAACGATTATATGCAACGCAGGACACGCTAGATAAACTAGTAATATCATCAACCATGTGTAGTTAACTAGTGATTATGATTGATTGATTGATTGTTTTTTATAAGATAAGTTTAATGCTAGCTAGCAACTTACCTTGGCTTCTTCCTGCATTCGCGTAACAGGCAGGCTCCTCGTGGAGTGCAATGTAAGGCAGGTGGTTAGAGTGTTGGACTAGTTAACCGTAAGGTTGCAAGATTGAATCCCCGAGCTGACAAGGTAAACATCTGTCATTCTGCCCCTGAACAAGGCAGTTAACTCACTGTTTCTAGGCCGTCATTGAAAATAGGAATGTGTTCTTAACTGACTTGCCTAGTTAAATAAAGGTGTAAAAAAAAAAAAAATCTGTGTCCAAAAATACCGATTGTTATGAAAACTTGAAATCGGCCCTAATTAATCGGCCATTCCGATTAATTGGTCAACCTCTAGAGGAGACAGGTTAAAGAAGGATTTTTAAGCCTTGAGAGAATTGAGACATGGATTGTTCAGAGGGTAAAATGTATTTAAAAAAATAAGTTTACATTTATTTAACTAGGCAAGTCAGTTAAGAACAAATTCTTATTTACAATGACGGGCTACCAAAAGGCAAAAGACCTCCTGCGGGGACAGGGGCTGGGAATAAAAAATAAATAACAATAACATATAAATATAGGACAAAACACACATCACAACAAGAGAGACAACACTACATGAAGATAGACATAAGACAACAATATAGCAAGGCAGCAACACATGACAACTTAGCCTGGTAGCAACACAACGGCGGTATGGTAGTATGTACCAAACGCACCTGTTTGAATGTGTCATAAACTGCAATGCTGCTGAGTTTTTCATGCTCAACAGTTTCCCATGTGTATCAAGAATGGTCCACCACCCAAAAGACATCCAGCCAACTTGATACAATTGTGGCAAGCATTAGAGTCAACATGGGCCAGCATCTCTGTGGAATGCTTTCTACACCTTATAGACTATATGCTCCAACGAATTGATGCTGTTCTGAGGGCAAAAATTTCACCTTACCGTGAAACGCTTACTTACAAGCCCTTATCCAACAATGCAGTTCAAGAAGTAGAGTTAAGAAAATATTGACTGAATAAATTAAAGCAAAAAATAAAATAGAAAGTACCCCACAATAAATAACAACACCGAGGATATATACAGGGGGTACCGGTACCGAGTCAATGTGCGGGGGTACAGGTTATTCGATGTAATTTGTACATGTAGGTAGGGGTAAAGTGACTATGAATAGATAATAAACAGCAAGTAGCAGTGGGGTAAAATCAAAGGGGGGGTGGGGTGTCAATGTAAATAGTCCGGGTGGGCATTTTATTAATTGTTCAGCAGTCTTATGGCTTGTGTGTAGAAGCTGTTAAGGAGCCTTTTGGACTTAGACTTGGTGCTTCAGTACTGCTTGCCGTGCGGTAGCAGAGAGAATAGTCTATGACTTGGGTGCCTGGAGTCTTTGACATTTTTTGGGGCCTTCTTCTGACACCACCTAGTATATAGGTCTTGGATGGCAGGGAGCTTGGCCCCAGTGATGTATTGGGCCATACGCACTACCCTTTGTAGCGCCTTATGTTCGCATGCCGAGCCGTTGCCATATCAGGCAGTGATGCAACCGGTAAGAATGCTCTCGACAGTGCATGTTTAGAACTTTTGAGGATCTGGAGACCCATGCCAAATATTTTTTAACTGAATAGTTATGCATGCTCAAGTTTTCAGTTTTTTTTGTTATTTCTTGTTTGTTTCAAAATAAAAAATATTTTGCATCTTCAAAGTGGTAGGCATGTTGTGTAAATCAAATGATACAAACCCCCCCCAAAATCTATTTTAATTCCAGGTTGTAAGACAACAAAATAGGGAAAATGCCAAGGGGGTGAATACTTTCGCAAGCCACTGTAGCCTCGTTATTGTTATGTTATTTTATTGTTACTTTTTATTAAATTTTTTACTTTAGTTTATTTAGTCAATATTTTCTTAACTCTATTTATTGAACTGCATTGTTGGTTAAGGGCTTGTAAGAAAACATTTCACGGTAACCTATTGTATTTTGTGTTTGTGTTTGTGACATGTCTGTGTTTGATTTGATATGCATGCTTCAGTGTTGCTTGCCTTGACGTGAGCATAAAATGCATTTAGCTCGTCTTGTAGGCTCACGTCACTGGGCAGCTCGCGGCTGGGTTTCCCATTGCAGTCCATAATAGTTTGCAAGCCTTGCCACATCCGACAAGTGTCAGAGCTGGTGTAGTAGGATTCAAACTTAGTTCTGTATTGACGCTTTGGCTGTTTGATGGTTCGTATGAGGGCATTGCGGGATTTCTTATAAGCTTCCAAATTAGTGTCCCACTCCTTGAAAGCAGCAGCTCTAGCCTTTAGCTTGGTTGGGATGTTGCCTGTAATCCACGGCTTCTGGCTGGAAGGGATACAATATGTACGTATGGCCACTGTGGGGGCGATGTCGTCGATGCAGGTTTTGATGAAGCTGTTGACTGAGCTGGTATACTCCTCAATGCCATTGGAAGAATCCTGGAACATATTCCAGTCTGTGCTAGCAAAACAGTCCAGTAGCGTAGCATCCGCGTTACCTGATCACTTCTATATTGAGCGAGTCACTGGTACTTCCTGTCTTAGTTTTTGCTTGTAAGCAGGAATCAGGAGGATAGAATTATGGTCACAGTTTTCTCCCCTCTGGTTGCACTTGACATGTGACAAGAAATGAGGTAAAATAGATTTTTAGTGTGCGTTCTTAGTGTCAGCATCGGTTTGTGGTGGTAAATAGATGGCTACGAATAATAGAGATGAGAACTCTCTTTGTAGATTGTGTGGCCTACAGTTCATCATGTGTACTCTATCTCAGACGAGCAATACCTCGAGACCTCCTTAATATTAGACATCACGCACCAGCTGTTATTGACAAATAGACACACACCCCCACCCATCGTCTTACAAGATGTAGCTGTTCTGTCCTGCCGATGCATGGAAAACCCGGCCAACTGAATATTATCTGTGTCAACGTTCAGCCATGACTCTGTGAAACATAAGATATTACAGTATTTAATGTCTCGTTGGTTTGGATAGTTTCGAGCGGAGATCATCCAGTTTATTTTCCTGTGATTGCACATTGGCCAATATAATGAATGGTAGAGGCGGGTTACCCACTCACCAACAAATTCTCACAAGGCCCCCGATCTCCGCCCCCTGTATTTCCATCTTTTCTTCACGTGAATTACAGGGATTTGGGCCTGATCTCGGAGAAACAGTATATGCATTGCGTCGGACTCATTAATTTTTTTTTTTTTGTCCAGTTCGAGGTGAGTAATCGCTGTTCTGATATCCAGACGCTCTTTTCGGTCATGAGAGACGGAACCATCAACATTATGTACAAAATAAGTTACAAACAATGCGAAAAACACACAAAATAGCACATTTGGTTAGGAGCCCATAAAACGGCTGCCATCCCCTCCGGCACCATTATCCGAATATAAGAAAGGTGTTCCTGATATTTTGTACACTCAGTGTATACCCAGAGAGGAATTCTACCCATGTTTTCTCAATCTCTCATGCTTACTTTTACATCTCAATCAGACCTCTTCTTTCTCTAGCTCCATATATCACTCTTCTCGTCATATTCTCTCTCTCTCGCTCTCTCGCTCTCTCTTAGGAGGAGGTGGGTGAGAGAGGAGAGTAGGTAGTAGGGTGAGGGTATTCTTCCAGTTTTTGGTTAAGGCCAGATGGCTGGAGAATGGCGTCTGTAGCCCCTGGTCTGTGTGCTCTGCTCCGAGGGCAGAGGAATGCGTGTCTTTTCTTTGGTCTTTGGCTGAGTGGAGAGGCCAAGGGCTGCTGTATAGCAATGGATTAGCACTCACATTCACCCCTAATCTCCCCGTTCTCAGCCTCAGCTGTTCACCCGCAGGCCCCGGCCACTACACCACCATGTTGAGCTAACGGTGAACCCTTCCTTAGCAGGGAGCCAGGTGGACCCACTTGAGAGAGGGCTTCCAGAGCTGAAGGGGGGCAGAGAGGGAAAGATAGGGGCAGAGTGTGTGGAGAAGAGGGGTAGAGAGGTGGTGGAGGGGGGCAGAGGGATGGAAGGGGGCAGAGGGGAGAGAGGGAAAAAGTGTCCTCCAGACTAAGAGAGGCTTTTCTGGGGAACAGGATAAGAGGGGGGCCCGGGGGCCTCGGATGAACTCTAGGCTACAATGGCTCCATCTGGTCCCAAACAAACGCATCTCAGCCTCCCAATGAGAGGGTCCCTCTTCCCCTCTTCCCTTCTTTTACCTCTCTTATCCTCTTTCCCCCCTATTTCCTCTTCCTCTCTTACCCTCTTCTCCCCCCAGCTAGCACATAACGTGCTGAGAACCATATGTTTCTTAGAGCTTGGTGAGAGCTTGGTTGTCCTATGTTTATTTTGCATACAACATTCCCACAACATCTTCTCAAATTGTTCCAAGAATTTTAAGACACATAGTTCTTCTGTGGGAATTTCAGTTATTCAGCATAACATTTCCTACACGTTTCCTTATAGTTCTATTTCAAGTCATGTTCTCAAATTGTTCTGTGAACATTAAGAAAACTTAATGTTAAAAACTTAAAGGATTAGACCCAACAGGTGGGTCTAATCCTGAATGCTGATTGGTTAAAACCACAACACATACACATGCATTCTCACATCATACACATTTAAACCAGTCAGTTCATCATGTTGCATCCACTAACAGAGGACATTAATAACCTGTTGGGGATGGGGGCGCTGTTTAGACTATTTATGCTAATGTGGCTAATTTTTTAAACGGCTTCCCACAAAATCCTTGATCGTACAATATGCATATTATTATTATTATTGGATAGAAAACAGTCTATAGTTTCTATAGGAGTTGAAATTTTGTCTCTAAGTGGAACAGAGCCCATTCTACAGCAATTTCCCTGACATGGAGTCAGATTTGAGAAACGTTGGCCACTTTTCTGAAGTCATTTAAAAGGGCTCTGTCGTTGCTATGACTATACGGACACTTCTTACGTCTTCCCCTGGATGCCTTTACGTGATGACGATTCCAACGGGCTCGATTGCTCGTTCACAGGCCCTACAAATGAAAAAAACCTTTAGCTAGCAAGTCTTTTCTTGCTGCGTAACGCGCGTGGAAGACACCGACCCTCTCCTGTTCCAAGCGTTAGTTTAGCCTGTTATATTTCTCCGGTCATCTTTTCACTCGTTATAGGAGTTACAAACATCACAAAGTAGTTAATTTAAAGCGTTTTATAGCAATTTATATCCGTTTAGTGCGATTTTGGGACATTTATTTTTGCAACGATGTGAAAAGTTGGGTGCGCTTTTCAGTTCATCCCGAACGTAGTTGACATTTCCACATGGCAAGAGGACAGCTTTCCACCAAAAGACGATTTCTCCCAAGAAAGGATCCTTTGCCCAAGATACTGATGGAAGAACAGCTCAAGGTAGGACATTTTTATTATGATAAATCGTGTTTCTGTCGAAACATTTTAGTGGCTTAGGACGCCATGTTTTTTGACGTAGCTTCGCTTGGCGCAAACTGTATTGAAAAGTAAGGATAAATTAAAAAATGTAATAACGCAATTGTATTAAGAATTAAATTGTCTATCAATCCCTGTCCACCCTATATTTTTTAGTCACGTTTATGAGTATTTATGTATAAGAGTAGATCACTGTCTAAGTGGCGCAAGGACTTTTTCTTTACCAGCTTGTCTACATTTCACATTGTCTAACCATGATTTTGGTGGCTAAATATAAACATTTTCGATCAAACTGTATATGCATGTTGTAATGTGATGTTACAGGAGTGTCATCGGAAGAATTCTGAGAAGGTTAGTGAAAAAATTAATATCTTTTGGCGATGTTGACTTTTATCGCTCACTTTGGCTAGAATCAATGCTGGGCTGCTAATTGCTATGTGCTAAGCTAATATAACGATTTATTGTGTTTTCGCTGTAAGACACTTAGAAAATCTGAAATATTGTCTGTATTCACAGGATCTGTGTCTTTCGATTCGTGTATGCTGTGTATTTTTACGAAATGTTTGATGATTAGTAGTTAGGTAAACACGTTGCTCATTGTAATTATTCTAGTCCATTTGTGATGGTGGGTGCAATTGTAAACTATGAAGTCTACCTGAAATATGCACTTTTTTCTAACAAAACCTATCCCATACCATAAATATGTTATCAGACTGTCATCTAATGAGTTTTTTTGTTGGTTAGGGGCTATAAATATCTTAGTTTAGCCGAATTGGTGATGGCTACTGGTGTTGGTGGACAAATAAAAGATGGTGGAATATGCTAATGTGTTTTTAGGTAATAGATGTACATCTTTACATATTGTGTCTTCCCTGTAAAACATTTTAAAAATCGGAAATGTTGACTGGATTCATAAGATCTGTGTCTTTCATTAGCTGTATTGGACTTTAATGTGTGAAAGTTAAATATTTTAAAAAAATATTTTTTTTGAATTTCGCGGCACTGGTTTTTCAGTGGGGGGGGGGGGGGGGGGGTGTGCCGCTAGCGCCACGCTGATCCTAGACAGGTTTTAATACATTCACTCACAACGACCACTGTCCCAACTGCACTAGATAGATCAGTACATATACCGAAACAATTTACATTGCATTTAGTAGTCCAAGGAGGGGGGGGGGGGGGGTCGCCAACGACAGCCGGTGCCTCCTTTTTGGTTGCCTTGTGGAACAGAATGCTCAAAAGTGTCTGTGGTCGACCAATTACTTTGCTGGCTGTTCTGGTCAGTTTGCTTTTGCTCCTCACGCTCAGATTACCATACCAGACTGTCATGTTGAACGTGAGGATGCTCTCCGCCAAGCTGCTGTACAACCTCTCCAAAACATCCTGACTGACCTCAAACCCCTTTAATTTCCTGATTTAAGAGGAGGCTTGCTTTAAAAAAAAATACAGTCTGCATTCTATGTAAAACTCATCTTGTTATCATTTTGTGTCCCTAGATATTTAAAAAACTCAACCATCTCCATTGGTTGGTCGTTCAGAGAGAGTGGTTGGGACATTGGTAAGTTGTTGCCATTGATTATCAGCTCCTTTGTCTTTTCCACATTGATGTGGAGGCCACTTGACCGGCACCATTCTTGAAGGTTGTTGATCTGTTTAAAACAGCTGTCCCCATCTGACGTAGCATCTTTAAAAAAAGAGTCCTATCAGAGCCATGTCATCCGGCTACTTAAAAAGGCTCACATTGTTTCCTCGGATCTTCATCTAGTTAGTGTAGATAGAGCAACAACGGTGAAAGAACTCACAACTGCTGTTCAGGGTCAGTTCATCAGAGAGGGCCCCATTCATGAGGACCCTCTGTCGGCGTTCAGTTAAAAAGTCCTTGGTCCAACCTGCAAGGCCTCCGCAGTGTGTGTATTTGCATTGTATTGAAAACTGAACTAAAATCAATAAATGAAATACTGTATGTGCATATGATTTTTCATGTTGAAGGTGACTAGCCACCATGTTCACTAAGGTCAGAGTAGCATCTTCAGTCACCCTCTGTGCCTTATAGGCAAACTGTAACAGGTCCAGTTGGTCTGCTATGGAAAGGGTAAGGTCCTTACTAACAACCCTTTCCATGCATTTGGCCAAAATGGCGTGAGGACCACAGGTTGAAAGTCATTTGGTGATTTGGCCCCTGACTTCTTAGGCACCGGTACAATGGTCTACACCTTCCAGGATTTTGGCACTATACAGATGCTCAGCAGGAGTTGAAACAGTCATGTGAGAACTCCCTTGAGCTGGTCAGCACAGACCTTCAGTACTTTGCCCCGTAGTCCGCCTGGACCCGGTGCTTTGTGTGGCTTAATATTTAACAAGCATGAGGTCACCTCGTTCTCTGTTATCTGGACTGGAGAGGACTTGGGGATACTCTCACATATTTGTTTACATTCATCTTTAAAATCAACGGTATCAAATCTTCCATAAAAACCCTTTAGGTCGTTTACAAAGGATGAACAGTCTGCCATATTATTGTCCTCTTTTCTTTTCTCTTCCCATCATTGCATTAAGCCCTTCCCATGCTTATCTTGGATTGCCTGTGCAGAACCTCTGCTCCAGTTTATCCTTGAAGTCCTTTTATGCTTTCCATATTTTTGACCTGAATTCATTTTCTTTCTCCTTTACAGCATCAGCATCTCCTTTCAGGTAATGCACTAACTTTAATTGAGGAAGCCTATTTTCAAGTCTTTAGACACCCAGGGCTTGTTGTTGGGAAATACTCAGACATTTTTTGTGTTAATGACAACATCCTCACAGAACTGGATATATGATGTAATACTGTCTGTCAACTCGTGGGGATCCCTGCACGAGTCTTTGAACACCTCCTGTAACGTGTACACTGGGAGTCGGGAAGCAAGTTCAGGGAGTGCATCATTTAATAAACACATGAACAAAACAAGAAACACGAACAATGCACAGACAGGAAACTGAAACAGAATCAATGACACCTGGGGAATGAACCAAAGGGAGTGACATATAAAGGGCAGGTAATCAAGGAGATGATGGAGTCCAGGTGAGTGTCATTATGCTCAAATGCGTATAACGATGGTGACAGGTGTGCGCCATAACGAGCAGCCTGGTGACCTAGAGGCCAGAGAGGGAGCACACGTGACACTTCCCTGTCTGTGATGTCTGTTCCATCTGAATGCACAATCCACTGTTTCATCAGCCCAGCCAGTCGAAATCATGAATCAGCATAATTTTTAAAGACATATACAAAGAAATGTCAATTGAAAAAAGATAAAACAAAACGAAGTGCAGCTAGTTTGAAGTCGTTTCAGTTTGAAGTGATTGTGTTAGCTGTGTTGTTGGCCAGCTCTTCTGAAGAACAGTGTCCTAATGATCGTGCCTCATTAGCTCATTGGTATGTAGAGTGACTTTATCCACATTTTCTTAGGTTACAGCCTTATTCTAAAATTGATTAAATTGTTTTTCCCCTCACACAATACTCCCCAATGACAAATAAAACACAGGTTTTTAGACATTTTTGGTAAAACTGAAATATCACATTTACATAAGTATTCAGACCCTTTACTCAGTCCTTTGTTGAAGCACGTTTGGCAGTGATTACAGCCTTGAGGCTTCTTGGGTATGACGTTACAAGCTTGGCACACCTGTATTTGGGGAGTTTCTCCCATTTTCTCTGCAGATCCTCTCAAGCTCTGTAAGCCTTGATGGGTCGCATTGCTGCACAGCATTTTTCAGGTCTCTCCAGAGATGTTCGATCTGGCTAGGCCACTCAAGGACATTCAGAGACCTGTTCTGAAGCCACTCCTGCATTGTCTTGGCTGTGTGCTTAGGGTCATTGTCCTGTTGGAAGGTGAACCTTCACCCTAGTCTGAGGTCCTGAGCGCTCTGGAGCTGGTTGTCATTAAGGATCTCTCTGTACTTTGCTCCATTTATCTCTACCTCGATCCTGACTAGTCTCCCAGTCCCTGCCGCTGAAAAACATCCCCACAGCATGATGCTGCTGCCACCATCATGCTTCACCGTAGGGATGGTGCCATATTTCCTCCAGACATGACGCTTGGCATTCAAGCCAAAGAGTTCAATCTTGTTTCATCAGACCAGAGAATCTTGTTTCTCATGGTCTGAGAGTCTTAGGCGGCTTTTGGCAAACTCCAAGCAGGCTGTCATGTGCCTTTTACTGAGGAGTGGCTTCCATCTGGCCACTCTACCATAAAGGCCTGATTGGTGGAGTGCTGCAGAGATGGTTGTCCTTCTGGTAGGTTTTCCCATCTCCACAGAGGAACTCTAGAGCTCTCTCAGAGTGACCATTGGGTTCTTGGTCACCTCCCTGACCAAGGCCCTTTTCCCACGTTTGGTTGGGCAGCCAGCTCTAGGAAGTCTTGGTGGTTCTATAAACGTCTTTCATTTAAGAATGATGGAGGCCACTGTTCTTGGGGACCTTCAATGCTGCAGAGCTCTACAGACAATTCATTCGACCTCGTGGCTTGGTTTTTGCATGGATTGGTTTTTGCATAGCAAAGGCACTGAATACTTATGAAAATAAGGTATTTCTGTTTTGTTTAAAACCTGTTTTCACTTTGTCATTATGGGGTATTGTCACGCCCTGACCTTAGTTATCTATGTTTACTTTATTATTTTGGTTAGGTCAGGGTGTGACGAGGGTGGGTATGCTTGTTTTATATTGTCTAGGGTTTTTTGTATGTCTAGGGGTGTGTGTAAGTCTAGGCATATGTATGTCTATGGTGGCCTGAATTGGTTCCCAATCAGAGGCAGCTGTTTATCGTTGTCTCTGATTGGGGATCATATTTAGGTTGCCATTTTCCCTTTTGGTTTTGTGGGTTCTTATTCTATGTTTAGTTGCCTGTCTGCACTAGCCATATTAGCTTCACGGTTCGTTTTGTTATTTTGTTCAGTGTTCATTCTTAATAAAGAAGAATGTACGCTTACCACACTACACCTTGGTCTCCTCCTTACGACGGCCGTGACAGGTATTGTGTGTAGATTGCTGATGTTTAATTATTTATCCTGTATCCATTTTAGAATAAGGCTGTAATGTCACAAAACGTGGAAAAAGTCAAGGGGTCTGAATACTTTCTGAAGGCCCTGTATGTATCTAAATAAATGTCACTAGAAAACAGCTTAAACGAATGCAAATGCAGCTACTTTGCTGTTATTCTGGCTGCACTTTTTGACGTGACTAAGTTAAATCTCTCTTTATCCTCTATCATGGTATGTTCAGGCACATTCTTTATTTCTGTTCTCAGAACATTTAATTTTCTTTCTGTTTAACAGATCAGGAAACGTATGGCTTCGTTCCCACAACCAATTTGAAACAGAAAACATACGCATCCTCACAACTTCCAAGGAACCAAATGTGCTACCTGAGTCTGGTCACTTTGAGAGATACCCACTGCTAAGGGCTCTTAGAGACACTAGGAAACAGATGCAGAGTAGACACTTAGCCTGTACACAGTGAATTCAAGGTTTAAAAATGCTTCTAAAGTTTGTAATTTCCATTTGAAGGATTAAAATGTCAGACTTGATTTGCCCTAACAAAACAATTATAATCCACATAATTTACATGTCCCAATGTTTCAAAATATTTTTTTTCTGCTGTAGCAAACTGGCTCAAATTAAGATCTTACATCTGTAGTCTGGTGGTGGGGAGGAGAGAAAGCAGAGGATGAGAGGGAGGGGAGTGGTGGGAACAGGCAAGGGGTGAGGTGATGGACAGAGGGAAGAGAGGGTGGAGATGGGGATACGAAGGGGAGGAGGGTATGACAGGAAAGAAAGTATTGGGCTCTTTCCCAAGTAAAGGGGTCGGTGGGGCAGTGAGGGACGACTCAGACTAGAATTTGTAGGTGAACTGATGAACTGGCAATGTGTGGTTCCCACCGTGAAGCATGGAGGAGGTGGTGTGAGGGGGTGCTTTACTGGTGACAGTCTGTGATTTATTTAGAATTCAAGGCACATTTAACCAGCATGGCTACCACAACATTCTGCAGCGATACACCATCCCATCTGGTTTGTGCTTAGTGGGGCTGTCATTTGTTTTTCAACAGGACAATGATCCAACACACCTCCAGGCTGTGTAAGTGCTATTTGGCCAAGAAGGAGAGTGATGGAGTGCTGCATCAGATGACCTGGCATTCACAATCGCTCAACCCAATTGAGATGGTTTGGGATGAGCTGGACTGCAGAGTGAAGGAAAAGCAGCCAACACGTGCTCAGCATAAGTGGGAACTCCTTTAAGTCCATTGGAAAAGCATTCCAGGTGAAGCTGGTTGAGAGAATACCAATAGCGTGCAAAGCTGTCATCAAGGCCAAGGGTGGCTACTTTGAAGAATCTCAAATATAAAATATATTTTGATTTGTTTAACACATTTTTGGTTAATACATGATTCCATATGTGTTATTTCATGGTTTTGTTGTCTTCACTATTATTCTACAATGTAGCATTTAGTAAAAATAAAGAAAAATCTATGAATGAGTAGGTGTGTACAAACTTTTGACTGGTACTGTATATTTTTTCCTTCCTACTGGTCCCCTGTGGGAATTGAACCCTCACCCTGGCATTGCAGGCACCGTTCTCTACCAACTGAGCCACACATTTTACAGGTGAAGTAACCAAACTGCATCTCCATGCCAATCATTTGATTGATCTCAATCACTTTCGTGGGAATATTAATTTAGAACTTCTTACATTCCTGTTTCGTGAGTGAATTAGAGAAGATGGTGTCAACAAACTATTAACCTTTCTTGTATGAGAATACTTTTCTGACTATTAAGCTTCAGCTAACCATCCTAAAATCCCATTAGAAAGTAGATGTTTTTGGTGTAACAGTAATGCTGTAGGCCTACTATGGTATTATATTCGGTTCTGTTATGTAAAATCCTAATGAATCATTATGTGATCTTGAGAGACATTGATTCAGCTTTGATCCAACTTTACTAAACGAGCACCATTGTGAGAAATGATAATCTTCCATTTGTTATAATAATATTAAGCGATGAGTATGACTTTTAGGAGTATGCAACAGATCTTGAGATGTAATTTTCAGAGATTGGAGAGCCCTTTGTGGTGCTGAAAGGAAAGCTCCAGGATCACGCAATGATGTTAAAGAAGTTGAACCAACATTTGGTGCTGAAAGATAGCTGAAGGATAGCGCTGTCATTCGGCCAGTTCAGGAATGAACGATAATAATTAGCAATTGGCCCATAGCCTAATAGGCCCACGTCTACATGGTATAGCTACTTTTGGGCTGTAGCCTAATGTAAATACAAATAGAAAATACCTTTTCTACATTTTGTTGTGTTACAAATTGGATTAAAATGGATTTAATTGTCATATTTTTGCCAACGATCTACACAAAGTACTCTGTACTATCAAAGTGGAAGAAACAATCTTTTTTTTTACTAATGGAAAATAAAACACTATATCTTGATGATATAAGTATTCAACCCCCTGAGTCAATACATGTTAGAATCACCTATGGCAGAAATTACAACTGTCTTTCTGGATAAGTCTTTAAGAGCTTTGCATACCTGGATTGTACAATATTTGTCCATTGTCCTTAACATTTTTTATCAAGCTCTGTTAAGCTGGTTGTTGATCATTGCTAGACAGCCATTGTCAAGTCTTACAATAGATTTCCAAATCGATATAAGACAAAACTGTAACTAGGCCAGTCAGGAACATTCAATGTCATCTTGGTTAGCAACTCCAGTGTATATTTGGCCTTTGTGTTTTAGATTATTCTCCTTCTGAAAGGTGAATTTGTCTCCCAGTGTCTGTAGGAAAGCAAACTGATCCAGGTTTTCCTCTAGGATTTTGCCTGTGCTTAGCTCTATTCCGTGTCTTTTTATCCTAAAAAACTATATCATGATACAGCCACCACCATTCTTAAAATTATGAAGTTATGCATTATAAAACTGCACGTTTCTCTCTGCACCATGGCAAAATCAGTTTTCCTACAAACAATTGGGGTTGGGTTGGGGGGACCCCCTGGAGGTGGTTTCCTCCGGGCCCCAAATGAGGCAGTCCGGCCCTGGCCTAATCAGGGATGTTTCTTTTCCTTTCTTAGCACAGGGGAAAATGGGACCTTTTATAAACACATTTCATGCAATTCTTCTACACTTCATGTGACTGGAGACATAAGCAACATATTTTTTAATACGACACAAATTATTAGACTACTCTGCTGACACTGACATACAGATCAGTAAAAATGACCTTGTCTTGAATGTAATCATCTAGTCTAGGCCTATGAAAAAGAGAGACAAGCATTTTAAATATGACGTCCATCTAGCCTGAAAGAGGAAATTATTGGCCCCCAAATTTTTTTCCATTGGTACTGATCCAATGATAAAGACATTGAATAAGCACCCACTCACCGGCGATATCGATAGGGCTGCTCTTTGCTGGTGCCAATAAGATAGGCTACTGTTTGTTCAATCGGGAGTTGATCATTTTGATAACTAGAGGCAGATTAGCGTCTTTTCTTTGTCTTCTCTTTTCAGCAATAGCCAATCGCTTTCTAAACTCTGTTATTCCTACGATTGTAGTATTTTGAAATATTAGGAAAGGGAAAGGAGGATACCTAGTGAGTTGTACAACTGAATGTATTCAACATTCACCCAACCCCTCTGAATCAGAGGAGAGGCCTATTTAACTGCAACTCAACGATCAGCTATTTGGTAGGCTATTTGCCATACGTGCTGCACTAATTGCGAGCTTAAAACAATCCACAGCAAATGTTTAAAAGAAGCTAATGTTTCTCTGTAGCCAAATCATGCTCTGTAGTGTATTATTTTGTATAGGCACGAGTAATTATATTTCAAGAAAGGCGTGCAGGTTGGCAACTTCTCTCCGAGCGACGCTCCGTATGGTTTACAAGGTTGCCAACCAATATGCTAATCAGCCAATTGCATTTGAATTGAGATTGGAATTTGAGTTTATTTTTTGTAGCCTACTTTTACATGTTTGGTTTGAGCTAGGGTATGGTGACTGCCATTGATCAGCCAAAGTCCATGTCACCTTTTACATGTTTGGTTTGAGCTAGGGTATGCTGACTGCCATTGATCAGCAAAAGTCCATGTCACCTTTTACATGTTTGGTTTGAGCTAGGGTATGGTGACTGCCATTGATCAGCCAAAGTCCATGTCACCTTTTTCAGTGTTTTATAAAATACATATTTTTGTGTGTGTTAATTTCAACCAGCCAACCCAAATAAAAATGGTTGCGCCCATCTGGTATTTGCCAGAATTGCCAGATGGTTAATCCGCCCCTTGATTTACAGTTTTTTACGATTGCTGACACACTACAATTTAACTTTTCCCACAATTAGCAAAACCTTACACTCAAGGAGCAAAACACAAGGCTAGATTTGCACAACTGTAAGCACATTGTCAGCTTCACACTATTTGCAAAACATTACACACTTGTATACATCAGACACAGAAGTATATCATGATGTCACTTCCTTGCAATTCAAAAGCACTGACTGTCAAATTACCACACCTATGAGCCAATCTGTTAAACACAGCCATCAGGTGCACAAACACATGATTGCTAAATTGTAGACACACCAATCAGGTTTAAGCACTATAAAAATGCAGGAGGTAGGTTCACCTGCCTTCAACCAAAATGGAAGGAGTCAGAAGAAGAGTGAGGGTGAGAGGAGGAGTACACAGAGAAGGAGGTAGAGGCAGAGGCCTAGGCCTAGGCAGAGGCTGAGTCAGAGGTCGAGGAAGACCTGAAGCAGGAGGAGAATGTACACAAAGAAGAAGAGGACCAAACTTATCAAATGACATTCGTGCAACACTAGTGGACCATGTTGTGAACCACGGATTGACGCTGAGGGAGGCTGGACTGAGAGTTCAGCCAAATCTTAGCAGATATTTTATTTTATTTTTATTTTACCGTTATTTTACCAGGTAAGTTGACTGAGAACACGTTCTCATTTGCAGCAACGACCTGGGGAATAGTTACAGGGGAGAGGAGGGGGATGAATGAGCCAATTGTAAATATACAGTGGCATCTGTCATAATGTCACTTTTCGACAGGAAAACAGGTAAAAGAAGATCTCTACAGTTACAGTAATCAGCCGCTTATTGTATGCACCATATCCGCACTTGTGATACCCCTTCCTGTGACATTGTACAGTAAGTTACGTGTATTATTCTCTACATAGGATTGAGGGTCGGGAACGACAAGGAGGAAGGGGGCCCATATTCACGCAAGAACAAGAGAGAGCGATAATAGACATGGTTTTGGCCAATAATGCTATCAGGCTCAGAGAACTACAAGCCAACATTATCGGTGACCATGCCATTTTCAATAACGTCCATCAGGTCTCTCAGTCAACACTGGCACGCATCCTGAAAAGACATCAGGTTCAAATGAAACAACTTTACCGAGTGCCTTTTGAGCGGAATTCAGAGAGGGTCAAACGGCTGCGGCATGAGTATGTGGAGGTTTGTATTGTTCACTTTAGCACTGTGATGTTGCATACTGCACATATGACTTTTTTACATTGACTGTATACTAGACCTATCCTGAACTACACAATCTTGTCTTTCACTGTATTTCAGGGCGTTTTGCAGATGGATGCTGAGGAAATCCTGCATGAATTCCTATATTGTGTACTGATGAGGCAGGGTTCAACCTCACAAAAGCAAGAAGGCGAGGCAGAAATATCATTGGCCACAGGGCTATAATCAATGTCCCAGGGCAACGTGGGGGTAACATCACCCTTTGCGCTGCCATTTCACAGCATGGGGTTGTCATGCCAAAATGGGCCCTTACAACACACCTCACATTCTCGCATTTTTGGACCGATTGCACCACATCGTCACAGTAGGTAATGAAATGCACCAGATGCAATACACGGTCTTCTGGGACAATGTGTCATTCCACCGCTCTGCTATGGTCCAGAACTGGTTTCAACACCATCCACAGTTGACAGTACTATACCTTCCACCATACTCTCCGTTTCTAAACCCTATCGAAGAGTTTTTCTCTGCATGGCGGTGGAAGGTTTACGATCTCCAGCCCCAGGCTCAGGTACCCCTCATTCAGGCCATGGAGGACGCCTGTGACCAAGTCGACGGCGCAGCTGTGCAAGGATGGATTCGACATTCAAGACGGTTCTTCCCGCGTTGTCTTGCTAATGACGATATTGCTTGTGATGTTGATGAAATTCTCTGGCCAGATCCAGCTAGGCGAAGAGATAATGTATAGTATGTTTACCGTAGTATTTTCTGTACAATATTGTCAGATTTTTTTTTTTACTGTAATTGTAACCTGTACTGGATACAGTATTTTAAGTTTGTTGTTTGCTGAGCTAACAGTGTTATGCACACTACTGTAGTAGCATGAAAACTGGGCGATGTTTTGTTGTGATTCTCCATGTTGACTGATTTGGGTATATGGAGAGAAATAAATGATATTTTCCTCCGTCTGCAGTGTTGGTCTTGTGTAGTGTTTGTATAGTTGCACTTTCTCTGTGTACTTCATTTACACTACTCTAATCACTGACAATTAGACTTGCTAAAAGTGTTTTAGGTTAGCAACAGCAGTCTGTAACTGGTTCAAAAAGATTGAAGTCATATGAAATATGTGTGTTTCGTATGGTAACAAAATATTATTTTTATGAAGTCGTGTATAGTTTTGACAAAAGTGTTCCATTTTGCAAATGATCTGAAGTGTTGTGCTACTTTGGTGTAGGGTTGTGCTAATTATGTGTAGTGTTTTGACAAACCGGGCCCTGTTTTCAAAATTGTGCTTAAACAATTGAAAAAAACTATAACATACATTGACCAAGTAGTGAATACAAATCATTAAGTAGATTTGCAGGAAATTACTTTTAAAACAGTCATAAAATAACGCTTTTGGTGTGGTGTATTAATGCATCTCAATAAACTATAACCTAAATGCATTATTACCTCCACTTGGCCCAATTCATATTTTCAATTGCCCACCCTGACATACCAAGTTATGTAGGCTAAATATCCCAAGCAGACCTACAGCAACTTTCAGAAAGAGTCAGGCTCCTTGGGCTTTGCGGTGGTCACTCTGGTTTGGGTGTCCTCGGCTCGGCAGAACGGTGTCGCCATAACCAAGTAGTCACATATTGTTCTGGGTATCTCTGTGCAAAAGGGTTCCATGGAGATTTATGAACATCAAGGCAGACACAGGGATTTCTTTCAACATTCTGATTGGCCAAAAGGGGTCAAGCCTCCATCGGGCCTCCGCAGTGCACACACATAGCCTATAGTTCTTCATCATTCTCACCACCGCCAGAGATAAGTGTAACGCTCGTCGTGGGTGGAAGAAGAGGGCCAATGCGCAGCGTGGTAAGTGTCCATATTGTTTTAATAAGAAACGTGAACACTGAACAAAAACAATAAAATGACAAATGAACAGTCCTGTACGGTGAAGCAAAACACAGAACAGAAAATAATCACCCACAACACACAATGACAAACAGGCTACCTAAATATGGCTCCCAATCAGAGACAACGACTGACACCTGCCTCTGATTGAGAACCATACTAGGCCCAACACATAGAAATCTAACAACAGAACAAAACATAGAAAAACAACATAGAATGCCCACCCCAACTCACACCCTGACTAACTAAAATAAAGACATAAAAAAGGAACTAAGGTCAGAACGTGACAAGAAGACAGGGAAGAAACCACCATTGACCTACCTCCAGGCTGCTATACATATTTGGTTTGTCATTCTATCATTTTTAATGTAATAATTGTTGTTGTAATTAAATATAAATAATTTAGAATTTATCAGAATGAATTTTCCAGAAATATACTGAACAAATATATAAACACAACATCCAACAATTCAAAGATTTTTTTCTGAGTTGGAGTTAATATAAGGAAATCAGTGAATTGAAATATATTCATTAGGCCTAATCTATGGATTTCACATGACTGGGAATACATTTATGAATTTCTTGGTCACAGATACCTTAAAAAAAGGGAGGGGTATGGATCAGAAAACCGTGTGGCTTGGTTGGGTTGTGTTTCAGAGGACGCATGGCTTTCGACCTTTGTCTCTCCCGAGCCCGTACAGGAGTTGTAGCGATAAGATAGTAATTACTAGCAATTGGATACCACGAAAATTGGGGAGAAAAGGGGCTAAAAAAATAAAAAATAAAATAAAAGAAATACTGGTGTGCAAAAGAGCAGAAAAACAAAAATAAATATGGGGAGGAGGTAGGTAGTTGGTTGGATAGGCTATTTACGGATAGGCTGTGTACAGCTTCAGCGATCGGTAAGCTGCTCTGACAGCTGATGCTTAAAGTTAGTGAGGGAGATATAAGTCTCCAACTTCAGTCATTTTTGCAATTCGTTCCAGTCATTGGCAGCAGAGAACTGGAAGGAAAGGCAGCCAAATGAGGTGTTGGCTTTAGGGATGACCAGTGAGATATAGTACCTGCTGGAGCGCGTGCGGGTGGGTGTTGTTATCGTGACCAGTGAGCTGAGGTAAGGTAGAGCTTTACCTAGCAAAGACTTATAGATGGCCTGGAGCCAGTGGGTTTGGGGCTTTGGTGTCAAAACGGATGGCACTGTAATAGACTGCATCCAATTTGCTGAGTAGAGTGTTGGAGGTTATTTTGTAAATGACATCGCTGAAGTCAAGGATCGGTAGGATAGCCAGTTTTACGAGGGTATGTTTGGCAGCATGAGTGAAGGTTTTGTGGCAAAATAGGAAGCCGATTTGAGATTTAATATTGGATTGGAGATGCTTAATATGAGACTGGAAGGAGAGTTTACAGTCTAGCCAGACACCTAGGTATTTATAGTTGTCCACATATTCTAAGTCAGAACCGTCCAGGGTAATGATGATAGTCGGGCGGGTAGGTGCGGGCAGTGATCGGTTTAAGAGCATGCATTTCGTTTTACTAGCAGAAGGAGTGTTGTATGGCGTTGAAGCTCATTTGGAGGTTTGATAACACAGTGTCCAAAGAAGGGCCAGATGTCTACAGAATGGTGTCGTCTGCGTAAAGGTGGATCAGAGAATCACCCACAGCAAGAGCGACATCATCGATGCATACAGAGAAAGTTCTCTTAGTTCTACATTCTTTGAAAGGGGCATGCTTATTTAAAATTGTGAGGAAAGCACTTTTAAAGAACAACCATGCATCCTCTACTGACGGGATGAGGTCAATATCCTTCCAGGATACCCGGGCCAGGTTGATTAGAAAGGCCTGCTCGCTGAAGTATTTTAGGGAGCATTTGACAGTGATGAGGGGTGGTCATTTGACCGCAGACCCAGAGCGGATGCAGGCAATGAGGCAGTGATCGCTGAGATCCTGGTTGAAAACAGCAGAGGTGTATTTAGAGGGCAAGTTTGTCAGGATGATATCTATGAGGGTGCCCATGTTTACGGATTTGAGGTTGTACCTGGTAGTTTCCTTGATCATTTTTGTGAGATTGAGGGCATCTAGCTTAGATTGTAGGGCGGCAGGGGTGTTAAGCATATCCCAGTTTAGGTCACCTTACAGTACGAACTCTAACGATAGATGGGGGCAATCAATTCACATAGACCTGGATAGTATGATAGAACTCTGCAGCCTATCTCTACAGTAGATTGCAACTCCGCCCCCTTTAGCAGTTCTATCTTGACGGAAAATGTTGTAATTGGGAATAGAAATGTCAGAATTTTTGGTGGCCTTCCTAAGCCAGGATTCAGACATGGCTAGGACATCACGGTTGGTGGAGTGTGCTAAAGCAGTGAATAAAGAAAACTTAGGGAGGAGGCTTCTGATGTTAACATGCGTGAACCCAAGGCTTTTACGGTTACAGAAGTCAACAAATGAGAGCGCCTGGGGACACACAGGGCCTTAGTTAACCTCTACATCACCAGAGGAACAGAGGAGGAGTAGGATGAGGGTACGGCTAATTGCTATAAGAACTGGTCGTCTAGTGCTTTGGGAACAGAGAATAAAAGAAGCAGATTTCTGGGCGTGGTAGGATAGATTCAGGGCATGATGTACAGACAAGGGTATGGTAGGGTGCGAGTACAGTGGAGGTAAACCTTGGCATTGAGTGACGATGAGAGAGGTTGCATCTCTGGAGCCGCCAGATAAGCTACGTGCAGTCTCGCATGTGTGGGGGGTGGGGCAAAGGAGCTATCTGAGGCATGTTGAGCAGGACTAGGGGCTCTGAGGTAAAATAAAATAATGAGAGCTACCCTAAACAACAGTATACAAGGCATATTGACATTAGAGAGAGGTATAAAGCAATCACAGGTGTTGATTGGGAGAGCTAAGACAACAACAGGTAAGACAACAACGGGTAAACAGCTAAGACAACAACAACAGGTAAATGGTGATGAATGGGCAGAGAGGGTCAGTTAGCTACACACTGAGCCTGAGTTCTAGGCTAAGGCCTACAGATAAACAAAATGAAGTACTGTGTAGATGAACAGTCCAGCAGGCATCAGCTGTGTAGTCGAGTGCTCATAGGGTCCAATGAGCAGCAATAGATGAAACAGGTAGCCGTTCGGTAGTCGTTACTATGCTAGGCAAGCGGGAGACACGGTGTTCAGTAAGCTAGTGAGGCGGGGCAAGCAGATGGGTCTTCACTGACAACCACGACGCCGAGGCCGGTTGAGAGCACATCGTCCGAATTACATCAGCAGACCAGTTCTGATGGATCGGCGGGGCTCCGTGTCGACAAAGGGGTCCAGGCCAGTTGGCAGAGAGGTATTGTAGTTGGTGTACTTTGTTTGCTAGCCGGGAGATGGGCCTAGCTCGAGGCTAGCTCGAGGCTAACTGCTTCTTGCTTCTGGACAAGGGCGTTAGCCACAATAGCCAATCGGTAGCAGCTAGGTAGCTGTGATGATCCGGTTTAATGGTCCAGAGCTTGTGGCAGGAATCCGGTGATGTAGTTGGAAAAAAAGCAGTCAGAAATGCTCAGGGCAGATATCGCGCTGTGCAGACTGGCAGGTATTATCTGGGCTATCCGGGTTAAAGCGGCTGGTGTCTGAGCTAAAGGTAAAGACCGCTAGCAGGGGCTAACAATGACTAAATAGTTAGAAGCTAATTACCTGGCTAGCTTCTGATGGCTAGCTTCTGATGGAGGTTCCAGTTATAAGGTCTAAAACAAATAGCACATTCGTACCACATTGGGTGAGGCGGTTTGTAGGAAGGTATATTTAATTTGAAAATGGAAAAAAGAGATTGAAATATATTGAAATGTATACAAAACCACCCGAAAAACAGAATATTTACGCGGGACAAAAAACAAACACGTCTTACTGCTACGCCCTCTTGGACATAAAATGTTACTGGATATTGGCGAGAACTGGAGCACGCAGTCTTACACGTCGATCCAGAGCATCCCAAACATGCTCAATGGGTGATATGTCTGGTGAGTATGTAGGCCATGGAAGAGCTGGGACATCTTCAGCTTCCAGGAATTGTGTACTGATCTTTGCGACATGGGGTCGTGCATTATCATGCTGAAACATGAGGTGATGGCGGCGGATGAATGTCACGACAATGGGCCTCAGGATCTCATCGCGGTATCTCTCTGCATTCAAATTGCATTTGATAAAATGTAATTGTGTTCGTTGTCCGTAACTTATGCCTGCCCATACCATAACCCCAACACCACCATGGGGCACTCAGCAAACCTCTCGCCCACACAACGCCATACACATGGTTTGCTGTTATGAGGCCTGTTGCACATACTGCCAAATTCTCTAAAACGACGTTGGAGGCGGCTTACGGTAGAGAAATGAACATTAAATAATCTGGCAACAGCTTTGGTGAGAATTCCTGCAGTCAGCATGCCAATTGAAGGCTCCCTCAAAATTTAAGACATCTGTGGCATTGTGTTGTGTGACAAAACTGCAGATTTTAGTGGCCCTTTATTGTCCGTAGCACAAGGTGCACCTGTGTAATGATTATGCTATTTCATCAGCTTCTTGATATGCCACACCTGTTAGGTGGATGGATTATCTTGGCGAAGGAAAAATGCTCACTAACAAGGGATGTTAACACATTTGTGCAAAACATTTGAGAGAAATACGCTTTTTGTGCATATGAAACATTCCTGGGAACTTTTCTGAGTTTTTCTGTCCATTTGAAATGGCAACCTTTGTCTGGTTTACATTACATGGCTCAGTGCCATACATTACATACCATGACAATAGAACAGATCTGCTGTACGTAGGTTCTAGCAAGTGTAGTTCTATGGTGTGGGTCCCTTGGGAGGTCCCTGTGTCTTTGGGAACTCTCGGCTCTCGTTAGCCACTGCATGACTCCAGTCTTTGATCAGCTCAGCTGACTCTTTTAAGCTCAGCTTAGCACTGGAACAGTCTGGAAAATCTGGGGAGATGGGAGAGAGGGATGGGAAAGAGTTGTGGGTTTGTGGAGAAGAATAGAAAGGTGGGGAGAGGCTCAGAGGTTAGAGTGGCGAGGAAAATAACGTGGGGGGTAGAAGGAGATATGGGTCTGGTAGGGGTTAAAGATGGAAAGAGGTTTGAGAGGGGAGAGACATAGAGGGAGAGGGGTGGGGGGTCCAGAGGGGTGAGGGAGGGAGAGCAGGATGCGTGCTGGGAAGTGAGAGATGTAGAGGAGATGGAGAGAGAGGTGAGGGGTGAGTTATGGTTGGAGGGGTGAGTTATGGTTGGAGGGGTGAGTTATGGTGGGAGGGTGAGGGGTAGAGAGGTGAGGTAGAGGGACGAGGGAACTCATTCACCCATGCCTCCCCATGGTGTACAGTGCACCCACGTGCTCCCGCCCCCCCACCAGTCCAACGGTTAAACTGAAGAAGGATGTGATATGGAAGGTCAGTTACAGAGCGTTTACTAGGATGAGAGAGTTATTCTACGTTAGTAGTAAGGTAAAAACAAAAGGTAAGAATATGGAAACGGTGTGAGTTCCAGATGACGTAGTATTTGCAGCTGTAGTCAGAAAGATCCATACGATAACAGTTTAGAATATTGACCGTACTGTTATGAACTAAAGCCCACTCAATCAGATTTCTCAGACAGGGCAGAACGACAACATTATCAAGACAATCAGGGCTTTGATCAACAACAGAACCTCCAACAACCACTCAAGCCTCACATTGCTGATGATTAGTTAAGTGAGAGGTGCCAAACTAAAGCTCTAGTCCTTCACTTCAGTCGACTAGCTTCATCTCATTGCACTTGTTGCTGCTCTCCACTTTAGTGGAGGGAAACTATGTTGACCTGGTGAATGAACAGAGCCAACAACAGTCTCTTCAGAACTACTTGACTACACTATGCTCTTCTGCTAGCAGAGAGGAGGCCTCCTCAGGACACAATCATACATTATTCATCATGGGCCTCAATTAGGAAACTGTTCATTCAAATGGCTGCTCATCTACTCTACTGTAGGTTGTGTGTTCTGAATTTAAAACATTCTACTCTAGTGTATGGTACTGTAGATTCTGTGTTCTGAATATGTTACATTCTACAAGTTAATAACATAACACAAATATATTTAATCTTAAGTAGGGCCAGATTTCCCTGCTGACTACATGGCCATTGCCCTTGTTATAAGAATTTCACAAAGTGCATAGTACATGCTACACTTTGCTTGTAGAAAACAAACCAAAATGTAAACAGCATTAATTTACTGGTTGATCGCTGATACCTACTAGAACTTTAGAGTTGTAGGCCAACCTCAGTATGGGCCATGGTTCAATTACTAGAACAAAACACAAAATCAAATTGTAAAGATAACTCTGTTTTTTACTATCTCTGATAGTGAGTGTGAGATCAGCTAATCCAATCAGAATTACCTCTAACCATAGCAGTTTAACAGCCAATGAGAATGGCCCAGTTGCTAACATACCTCAGGCTAATTTGATAACCTCATCTGTCTAATTATTTTTTTTGTGTGTCATTTATCCATAGTGCCTTACAGGAGCAATTAGGGCCTTGCTCAAGGGCAAGTTTTTCACTTAGTCGGCACAGGCATTTGAACCAGCAACCTTTCAGTTATTGGTCTAAAGCTCTTAAACACTAGGCTACCAGCTGCCTCATTAGCTGGTTTCCTGTTTAGAAGAATACACTGGGAAAACAGCATGCCTCCATCACATTATATATCTATGTTGGCTGGGCAAACAAGCTAACAGTGTGTGACCACATCGCAAGCTTTACTTTAATTGTAATCAGCTGTAGGCCTAAGGGAAAGGCATTAAAAATATTGAACAAGGTGCTGTTGGTATCTTGTTCAACAATTAAATTGTGTTGTGAAATAGTTTGTCTAATAGTATTGTGTTGTTAAATTATTCAACCAATTTCATTGCTCTGTCGTATTGTTCCAACCAATAGCAGTGTTGTTATGTTTCAAAATTCCACAGCTCCTCCTGAGCTGAGCTCTGTTGAAGCCACCTCCCCTTGCTCTTGTTTTTGCTTTCTTTAATCTTTTCCTGTCTTTTAACTCTCTATTTCTACACTTCTCTCCATTTCCTCCCTCAACTGAACTGCTGTCTGACCAAAACTCCCCTGAATGTCAGGCAGCTAATTAGCCAGTCGTGAACCTGACCACAGGAACCACAGGCTGGTCACCATGGCAATCCTGGAACCCTGGCAGGTCAGGGGTAGTGAGAGGGGCCAGAGGTATAGAGGAGGAAAGGAAAGAAAGAGCAGAGGGATAGAGGGGAGAAAGAGGAGTGAAAAAGTAGATGGGGGCGGATGTAGTTGGAGAGGGGGAAGATGCTAGATGGGTTGGGTTGAACTGGAAAGGGAACGAGTGGGGGGGAGGGAATTGGAGAAGATGGTTTGACAAAGGAGAGGAGAAAATATGGCGTAAAGGTGTGATGAGACAAGAGTGGAAGAGATGGAGAGAAGATGGAGGGAATAAGGGAGGCAGGTAGGGGCAAGATAATTAGGAGAGTAGGGAGATGATAAAGGAGGAAGAGAGGAGAACATATGGATGGAATTCAACAGGGGCCCGATTCCGACCCGAGTTAAGAGTGCATAAATGGAACGTAATTCCCTTTTTATGCACTTTTCTCTCTATGTGTATTCTGACCTTGAATTGCTATTCATTTTGGTTGGCATCAAAAAAATGAAGATGTGGTGGAGGTGTGTGTACAGATACACCGTATTCTGACCTTGACTTAATTCCATAATAATTCCACCCCCTTTATGTACCAGGAAACCATGAATAAGGTCTAGTGAACCTACCGGTTCCAAGTGGAAAAAGCATCTACTTAATTTTTTTACAATATAAATAACACCATTCTTCATGCTCTGTAATTTACAACTTGATAAGAGCTATTGAAAAGAGATGGGTAAATGAGTAATCTGTTTGGATAAGGGAATTGTAAATATAAATGACACTTGTTATAGATATATTTTACCTTCTAATGGCTGGAGACAAATATGAAACCAGTCATATGGCAGCAAACTAAAGCACATCAGCATATCAGCATATCAACCTTCCCCCAGTAAAGTTGAAATGCTGTGCCATTACGCATCATTTGAATTGTATGGCCTTTTAAGTTGGAGGAATGTGTACTCTGGATTGTCTTAATTATAGGCTCCCCTGACTTTCTCTGCTTCCTATTTCTATCATGTTGAATATTAGCCAGTATCAGTGTCGACTGTCAGTAGGCCTAATAACAACACATATTACACTGCTGTAACGGCTATCTTCGGGTGAAAGAGAGGAGGACCAAAATGCAGCGTGATGATAATCCATATTTTAATTAGGATATTTAAACGACGAACAAAAACAACAAACTGACAGAAGGAACCGAAAACGCTACAGTCCTGAACATGGGAACACAGAACAGATGAACACACGAACATGAACAATCACCCACAAACAAACAGTGAAAACAGGCTACCTTAATATGGTTCCCAATCAGAGACAATGACAAACACCTGCCTCTGATTGAGAACCATATTAGCCAAACAACAAACCCAACATAGAAACACAAAACATAGAATGCCCACCCAGCTCACGTCCTGACCAACTAAACAAAGACTAAACAAAGGAAATAAGGTCAGGAACGTGACAACTGCTAATTTACTGTTAGTTCTCTTCAGTTGGTATAGACTACATTATCATTCCATTTAATTCCATTGTTTCGTTTACCTTCATTTGCTTCCTCTGTAAACGCCGGCACGGTCGTGTGGTTGTTGCTGAGGATCATTAGTAACAGTTGATAATATAAAAATCACATGTAGGCTAATTAAATCGTTATGGAGCGGAGCGCAGGCCAAGCCATGATAGCTTGAAATGTATTCAGCGAGCTCAAGGGAACCATATGCCTGCAAAGTCCATTATGCACCTTGATAAAGTACATCTGAATACCAACTACTGAGAAGTAAGAAAGGCATAATTTCCTATGTCAGAATCGGGGCCAGGTGAAGAAGGTCAAGAGAATACAGTAAAACTTATTGCGAAATGAATGACCACCTATTCTTCAAATAAAAACACAGCTAATTTCTGTCATAAAAAGTCAGCCTCCCGCAAAGTCCAATTTTTGTGTGAACAGAGGGATGATCAGGGGGCCAGGGAAAAGGAAGAAAGAGAGAGTGGGGTGAGAGGGTGTTTGTCCATCCAAAGCTGCACACTTCAGTGGCTAGACTCAAATGTGAACATGGGGTAAGAAGAACAAGGAGGGGAGTGTGTGTGTGAGTGAGTCTATGTTTGTGTTGCATCTGATCTTGTGGTCAAGTTAATGACTATCTGGGTGATTAACTCCTCCCCACTGTGAGATCAACCAATCCCCATGGCCCCAGCCTGTCTCAATGACCCCTGAGTCTTTTAATGTTGGTAAGAGGGTGTGTGTGTCTGTGTGTTTGTGTGTGTGTGTGTGGCTATAGAGACAGTGTTTTGTGTGTGGGGGGTCTTAGAGATTTTATTTTTTATAATGTTTCCCAGACAGTGTGTAGACCATCTAATTAGTAGTAACAGAGTGTATTGGATTCAAATAAATAACTATGTTGAATTTAATAACACAATTCCAAAGGGAAACCTTAGTCCTGACATTCAGACGCACACATGTTTTCATGTGCCCAAAAGTCCCAATTCAAGTTTAAAGATGCAATCTGCAAACTCTACCGAGACTAAAGCGTTAGACACATAGTACTGGACCTGGTCTCCAATGCTAGATTAGATTAGATATTTCTTTATTGTCTGGTTTTCACAGATATTTGCTTTACATGCATGAAAATGCACTGCGATATGGTGAGAGACATGGTATAGGCCAGACATAACATCAAACATTCATGACTAAAATATTCTGTACATCTCTCTCTCTCTCTCTCTCTCTCTCTCTCTCTCTCTCTCTCTCTCTCTCTCTCTCTC